>NC_057688.1:8038530-8101950 GCF_014466175.1 Vespula pensylvanica
ACAAAAAAAAAACGAGAAGAAAGAAAAAGAAAAAAGTGTTTAATCCTTTTTTTTTTCTTCTTGATTCGACAATTAGGAAACGAATCCTATGACCGAGAGAACATACTTTTGTTATACGTTGACAAAAGAAAAGAGAAGAAATTCAAGTTCAATGCGTTATCATCGATAATAAAGTTATCGAGAGAAGACGCGTCAACGACTGATATCCAAATTTAATATGAAAATTAAATCTCGAATTTCGATATATTTATATGGAGATTGGTGACGAATTTAAATTTTCTTTTTAATATTATAGGGTGCTTTTATTTTATTAGTTTTTCCATTTACTCTCTGTGACACTTTGTAATCATTTTTCACCACATTTAGAGATTATCTATTTATATATATATATATATATATATATATATATATGTATATATATATATTTATATTTATATATATGTACACACATACATAGATACATACGTACATACATACAAACACACATAAGATTTTGCTTTCTTTTGTTGATAATATTCTCAACGTTTGTAAATATTAATATTAATTATACGCGTTCGTGCACGACAATAATAATAACAAAAACAACAACAACAATGCACAGAATAAACTTTCCACCCCCAACCCCACGAAAAAACAAAAACAAAAAAAAAAACAGGAAAAAACAAAAAATTCAACAAAAAGACTTTCATGGTGATCGATCATGAAGATAATTCGTTTTAAATATCAAATGATGATTTTTAAAATATCAATGGCGAGTTTTGATATATCTATATTATAATATATTTGATATACCTGTATATTATAATATATGGAGAGTTATGAAACTTTCACCAACGCTAATGGACATTCACACGATCATACACACACATACACGAGATACACATATAAATATTAATTATTAGGAAATAAAATAAACAAAATAAACAAATGTTTTTACTCATAGCCTTGTGTACTTCGCTCCCGGTAATACATAAAGACTTTGGCAATCCTTTTTTGTCACGAATGCAATTTATTAATGTATATTGATATAACATAGATTTTTACATTCTTCGATATTAATTATTATTTCTATTGTCATAAAAATATTTGTATCGTCATCATCATTATAATTTCTATTAACGTTTCGACTATTATCATTATCGTCGTTTTATCACTATTATATTATTATAATAATCATTATTATTAATATTAGTGTTAATATAATGTTTATTTATTATCATTATTATTATTATTATTATTATTATTATTATTATTATTATATTAATAATTATTATCAATATTATTTTTACTATTATTTAGTTGTAATTTTATTTACATTCAGTATTCTCAAAAAAAAGTAGCACTACGATGTAATATAGTTTTGCGACTTTTTTGTTTAGCGTGTATTAATGTTATTATTATTATTATTATTATTATTATTATTATTATTATTATTATTAATGATTATCAATGATTATTATTTTATCACTATTATACATTATCGTCGTTATCATTGTCACCGCGTCGTTATTTTAATATTAACTATATTAATTATCGCCTTTAATGTGCTTTGATGCGTCTGATATAGGTCACGAGAGAATGATAGTGAGTACTATAAATTTTATTATAACTCAACAATTGACCTTTACAATAATTCTGGTTATATTGATTTTATTATATTATTATTATTATTATTATTATTATTATTATTATATTATTATTATTATTATTATTATTATTATTATTATATAAATATTTATCCGCCGTTATGTCTTATGAAATCGACTGTTAGCACGAAATAGAAAGAACGAAAAGTGACTCAGAGATATTTAAAAAAATGATCGCGCACATACTATATAAAGATGCAATATATACTATTATACATACATAGACGGTTTACGAAACGAAGTGCATGTGCATGCATTATTGGTGTATGGACTTATAGGCATGCATTTATATATATATATATATATATATATATATATATATGTATATATATATATAAACTATTTAATATGCCGGATAAAAGTCAGAGAGAGGATTGGTTCAATGCATTCGGTTCAATGCGTGTTGGAATATCATTGGAATTCTCTTGATAGATCTTAGGCAGAACACGATTGGTCGATGCTATATGGTTAAAACGGTTAACGTTCTTTGTATGCGGCAAAACAAAGGGACAATAAAATTATATATGTTATATATGCATATAAACCCGACGTAACTTACTAATATACGTGCCGGTGATTGTAAAAGTGTTTTCAACTTTGTTATCGTATATTTTTCTTCTTCTTCTTCTTCTTCTTCTTCTTCTTCTTCTTTTTTGAAAGGTTTCGATTTTCGTTCGCGTTTGAATTATTTACAAATTCCAAGAGAAAATAAGTACGTTATATACTATTTTCTCTTATAAAAGATGCGTAGTACAAGTCAAATTTTGATTAAAACAATATATTAAAATATGATACTTCGTAGCGTTTTTTCTTTTCTTTTCTTTTTTTTTTTTGTTTATTTTATTTATATTCTTGTTAAATACTGTAGTAATCTAAAATTTGCATGCCTGATTTTACATTGTGATTTATTAATTATTAGAAATGTTCCTTCGGAAGATTGATAATTCTTACTTGTAATCTTTAGATGACTATCATCGTCAAGATGGCGAATATTTATTTACTCGACAAATTTATTTATGGAAAAGTAATTCTCCTTTATTCGATTTAAAAGATTATAACGTCCGAGATTAAATATATCTTTATTAACATATCAAATGACTTTACATCACTTTCATAATCATCGGCTTCGATTATCGCGTAATACCTAAAAGTATTTAATATTTAATAATCTACGAATGTCTATCTCACATCGATCTCTTCTTTATTCTTTTAAGAATGAAGAAAAAACAAGGGAAAAAAAAATAATCGTGTTTGTTCTTTGAAAATTAATGTCGAAAGAAGAGAAGACGAAAACTAGTAGTTACATTAACGACAACTCCTTTATTTGTTTATTATATTTGTTTGTTTGTTTATTTTTTTTCTTTTTTTTATTTTTCTTTGCGCTTAGACTTCGTCTTTACATTATCTTTCTTTTTTCTTTTTTTATTTGTCAAAGACGTCGGTGTAAAGAAAAAGAAAAAGAAAAAAAAAAAAAATGAGAAAAAAAAAAACGAGAGAAATACGAGACATCTTTCTTGTAAAATATCTTTCTTGTGATATCATCAAGAACAGCACACGCACACACATATACGAAGTCCAATTTCTTTTTCTCCGCTCGTTGACGCTGCAATGTCAAAATGATAAAAGAGAGACAGAGAGAGAGACAGAGCTACGGCTACTAAACTATTACTCCGGGATGTGTTTTATCTGGAACAGAGAATGATCGTTCACTGATGATCCGTATCCTCGATTTATTTATTTATTTATTTATTTATTTCTTATTTTATTTTATTTATTTAAAAAAATTTTTTTTCTTTTCATTGGCACAGTTACTTGCCAAAACCTTTCTGCTGCATTTCTTTTCCAATGCATATTTTTATTCTTTTCATTTTTTTGTTTGTTTGTTTGTTTGTTTGTTTGTTTGTTTGTTCTATTCTATTTACTCTTTTTTTTTTTTATATATATATATATTTTTTTTTTTCATCAACGCCCATCTTTTTTCAAGCCACGTAAAATAAGATCGTCAGATCATCAAGTTTGCTTTATTATTAATAAAGCAAGTAGGCTCTCGTCTGACGATTTGTTTGTCCATCATTTTTTTTTTTTTTTTTTTTAATCTTACTCACTGCTGATTACAGAGTTGAACGGCACGTGTCTCGGCTTAGCTGGCACTTTTGGCGAGTCTTTCTTCGATCTGGTCGGTTCCTCCTCCTTTGTGTTCATTCGTTTTACCTGTAATCAATTGTTTCATCGGATGCTTAACAGAAAAAAAAAAAGAAAAAAATACAGAATAGAAATAATAATAATAAAAGAAGAAGAAAAAAAAAAAAAGAATACAACAACGAAAGACAGAAGAAAGAAAGAATGAAAAACGAAAAGACAATTTTAAATTCAAATTTATCAAATATTTATCACATTTATCACATGCGAACAACAAATTTTCTCAAAACGCACCAGGTGCTATAACGCAAGCGTGAATTAATGCCGGAACAAACAATAATTTTTCTGATATTCTTTGGATCCAAAGTTTTATCGGTCGACGTTGGTTTTTGACAAGATTTCGAAGCGAGGCTCACCTGTTCGTCGATAGCATTGAACTGCCATTTCCAAGTGTGATTATAAAGGAACGGACGATGATCGAAACGATTGTCATCAGGACTATAAGTTTCTGTATGACAGGATGGCGTCAAAATGGTCATCTTATGACGGTGTATGGCGTAACAACGATAAAAATGTTTGACTTTGTCGGCAACCTATAAAAACACGTTATAACGAATAGATTTCTAGAATGAAATCTTTCGATTATATCAAGATATACAAAATAAATATACGTAATGTAATATACGATTAATTAATTTACCTCCTTTGGGGTATAATTATCCCAAGTATTTACGAGCCGACAAAACATACTGTATGGTCCGGCACAATGTTGTTTTCTAAGACGTCCAAAAGTTTCTAACTCGTTGTACGTCATCCCCATATCTACTTCGTCCAATTGAGTTAATTGTCCTTCTTGTAAAGGCTCGAGTTCAGCCGTCGGTGGAGCTTTTAAGATATCGTCTAAGGCCGACAATCCGTGCTTCTTTCTAAAACGAATATAATATATGATCGTAAGAAAATCGTAACGTAATATATTCTAATATAGTATAGTATAATATATTATCTACGTAATATAGTATGTGATATTTCTTTAACGATATAAATATGCAAGTATTTTCTCGATTGCAATGAATTACCTGAAATAATGGAGAAATCGTTTGAGATCGTTCTTAGATATTCCACCTATTGGATTAATGTCTGCGCTGCTACAATCGTACTTTGTTAAATATCCACGAAGTGCCTCGTCTACGTTCGTACTTCCAAGTACTAAAAGACCACCTGGACGTCCTCGAATCCAAAGCATCAATTGTGCGAATAAATATGCTATTATCATGCGTAAACGTGCCTAAGGAAAATATGAAAATTATAATAATAATAGAATAAAATGATTATTTTTCATAAAGTAAACGAAAATAAAACCCACTTGAATATTTTGCAAAGCTTGATTTTCCCTTGGGGAACCACCGTGTACCTTAAATCTCGGCACTATTTTCGTTATCTGCTGAAATATACCTAGAATAGCTGATACAGCCGTATCGATAATAATATTATGATGATAAGAACCAATTTGTTTCGCCAATTCGGCTGCCCTTGCTTTAGTTTCGGCAGATGAATTTTCAGTTGCCATGTAACAGGTCACCAAAAGAGTATTACAAAGTTGTTTTGGATCGGTCGGCACGTACTCGCAATCTCCAACAATTTTTCTAATATCTGATAGGACCTGAGCATCTGAGGATTGAAATTTTCCACAAAATTTATAATATATTTCTATCTATTAGTTTATATATATATATATATATATATATATATATATATATATACACAATATTATATTACGTATGTAATATTTATTGCAATAAATATATATATATATATACATATATATAATAATACATAAATGCTCACCTCCTTTGCTAACAGATTCGACTATTAAATTACACATACTATAGACCAAGCAAGCCGATGAAGAAGAATCAACGCCTCCGCTTAAAGGTAAGAAAAATCCACCTTGACAGGAACGTCTTTGACAAAAATATACAAAAAAAAAAAAAAAAAAAAAAGAAACAAATATATACACATATATTTTCTTTTTCTAACTTTTTATATATAAACATTTAATCTTCTTAACTTATACTACCTCAAATAATCCCATAGCCAACAAGCAGGCGCCAATGAAATTTCTTCCTCCGGCGTATGATAAGATACATTTAACTTTCCATTCATATTACCGCATGAATTCCTTCGTTCCATATTTATAAGTTTGTCAGAAGGATTTGTAATAAGATTTTCCGAAGAAAGAACAAAATCTATTTTGACGCGTGGATATGGATCCGAGCGTGCTGCCGAATGAGATCTCGATCTTATATTATTTCTGTAACTTCTACGAGATAACAGATAAATATTTGTGGTATCGATTGGGGGTAATATTTTCCAGGAATCAAATAAAAAATATAAAAAAAATATATAATAAATAATAAAACGATCGTATTGATCTAACCTTACGTCTTCCAGATCGAACGTCGCGACGGTAACTTCGACGTCCTCCAATGCAAATTGTTTTCCTCGATTTAAAATATATCCATTAAGGAATATACCAGAGCCACCATTAAAGTAAATCCTTCCACCGTCGCAACCACGTAAATTACTGAAGATGTAACAACCACCGCATTTAAACGTTGCCGATTTAACGAGATCCACAGTTACATAGGCCTTACGAAGCTCGAAATAAGAACCACTTCCTGTTTATAGTTAATAAAAGGAAAATATATATGTGTATGTGTATGTATATATAAAATTTTACTCGATCGATTCTAACGATGATATAAATAATTTGACATTATTATTGATCGCTGAAGTTATCACCATTAGCTATTATCTCGACGCCGTCCATCGACATTGGTATGTGAGAGCTACGTGGATTCCAAAGTTCCTCGCATATTTCAAAACCTATGCAAGTGTCTCTGGTAGATATAACAGCGTCACCAAAAGGTACTACATTTTGTCCGGTCAGTTGAGATATCATTCTTGGTAAAAAGTAATCCTCTACGGTACGTTCCTAAATTTTAATATAAATATTGTTATTTTTTTTTCTTTTCTTAATCATATAATTTTTTTTTTAATCGTATAATAATTTTTAAAAATATATATATATTTAGGTATAAAAACAAATTAACAAAAAATATCGTATATATTTTATTTTATATTTTTATATTTTAAATATATATATATATATATAAGAAAGAAATATATATATATAAAACGAAAAAAAAGGAAATATATATATATATAAATATATTAGGTATGTATGTATCTTAACAAAAAATATATACCTTCGTCCAAGGAGAAAACCATCTTGATTCTCGATAATTTCCATCCTCGCATAACAACATTTTTGGTCTGATCAATAAAACGCACCAATTTAGAAACGTAACTCTGCAATTGTAAGTTACATTTTTATGCATCACTGGCATCCCAACGTCAATCAAAATATCTTCGCAAATACTAGACTTCATGAGCATTCCTAAAACTTCCCAACAATGTAACAATGTATCAGATTCGTAGAAGTGATCCTCGCAACTGTAACCACTGAACAACAAGAGAGAAATATAAACTGGATTTATCGAGTCGAGTATAAAAGCAAAAAAAAAAAAGAAAAAGAAAAAGAAAAAGAAAAAAAAATGAAAAGATCGATAAGATAACGATAATTAAATAATAATATCAAATTTTCTTTTTACATACCAGATTTCTAATTCCGGACCACTTCTATAAGTTGCACCAGCTGCTTTAGCTTCCTCTATACTTTGAAGAATCCTTTTAAAATTTCCATCGAAGTCCATGGCCCATTGATTCAACGTGCAAGCAGCTACAGTGACTTTCCGACCCATTTTGTTTTTTTATTTCACTCAGTTTTTGTGATCTATGGCAAATTTATATTTATATATTTATATATATATATATATACATATATGTATATGATACGTAATAAATAAATTAAAAAGAGAAAAAAAAAAAGGACGAAACAAAAAATTAACAATATTATATTACACGTTTTCGTTCGTACATTACTTTTATTAGGATTCACGAAAAATATAATCGTACGAATTTCTATAGAAAACAATTTGATGATACTTGGCAATAATTTACACGTGTACATATATACATATATATATATATAGGTATACAAAATTGTAGACTTGTCAATCAGAATACATGATCGATATAGCAAGGTAAAGAAAATTGTTCGATGGAATGAATCCCTGTACACTCTGTTAGTATGTTTGGTGGTCTCTGATTGATCAATAACTTTCAGAACCCGGCACCGCGAGGTAGACGGACAATAGGCAGATTACTTTATGTGCATACGTACTAACACATATATAAAAACCTCCTTCACGCACGTACATACACGCATACTAACTGATCGGAGTAATAGTATGAAAAGTTAGACGTATCTTATAGCTCATCAATCAGTACTATATGAAACTGCACGTGCGTATGCAGTGAACTTGGTTAATTTTGACAAACGAATTATTTGTATTGTTCTTTTTTCATTTTTCTTCTTCTTCTTTTTCTTTTTGTATATTTTTTTTTTCCTTTTCTTTTTTTTTTTTATTTTCTTCTTTAATTTCCATCGATACTAATCGAAGAACATATTATTATAATAACGAAATATATCAAATACAATGAAACGATGGGATCGTGATTGAATAGAAATTTGATAAGATTCCAAGTTTTTCGTAATCGGTAGATCGAATATGGAGAGAGAAAATAAAGTATGAAAAGAATTTGGAATTACGTTCATAGGTAGAATAGAAATACGAAAGTACAGCAAACAATCAGAATGCCAGTGACTCCGCCCCCAATACACGACCGTTGTCAGGCAATACCTAACTATACTCTACAAATCTCTCCTCATCGGCTCGTGGCTTCTTCTCAGTCGACCAAGCTTATTCTACCGAAGAATGATAACATTTTAACATCTCGTAACATCGACTCTACAAATTGATTGTTCTTAAATGGCAAGTAAATATCTATCATTTTTGTTTTCGCTTGATTTAAATTCCATCATTATTTTTCGCTCTTTAAATTCTACCAATGGGATTCCTCGAATTATATTTTTAGGAATTATATTTTAGTGACACGTAAAATGTTAGGAAGTATTATCTCAAATGGCAAGTAAATTTGATTGAATCATTTTTTGTATTTTTATTTTTTTATTTTATTTTATTCTTTTTTTTTCCTTTACATTGATATCCATCCAAATGTTTAATAACGTAAATATTGCGAGATAAATTTATTAAGGGGTAAGTTCTTTTTTTCTTTTTTTCTTTTTTTTTTTTTTTTAATTTAATCAGAGCTAGCTAATCAAAAATTATATCGTGATAATTTCTCTCTTCGATTAATAAGAAATCATTAATAACATCTAAAATAATAATTTTCTTTTGCAATTCTTTTAGTGCTCCGACAAGTTTTCTTGGAAATTGTAATCAATAAATAAAATATTCAAAGAAAATTTTACATCGAAGATAAATGATAATTGAGCAATGTGAAATTGTTAATCTTTAAAAGTCATTTTATCTTAAGAACAAAATAAAAAAAAATGTCAAGTTCGATGAAATATCAGAATGATCGAGAGATCATTGACGATGATGGAACAGAGATCAATGAAAAGAAGAACGATGATTGCAATGAAGATGAGAGATAACAAAAAATGACAGATTTATTATCGTCTAGCAAAGTACGTGAACTTCAAGCAATGTTGTTCCCGGTTCGATCAATTTCCGGTGGGTTCTAATAAATAGAAATTATTTCCATTAATATAAATTCAATTATATCGACGCAATTCGATCTAATTTACATTCGAATAATTCAGAATATCGATCACTTTCCAAGTATCTTATTTCACGTGTTTAAGGTGTTGTGTGTTCTGACTGACTGAGTCATGTATAGTATGTGTGTGTGTACATTGCACATATATAACTATAATAACACATGGTCGAGGTCGTGAACGTTCGTACGTTGTACCCTAACTGGATGAAGTAATGCTATAGAATATTTTAATGTGACACCTAAACGAAAAACTTTGTAAAAATAAAATCGTCGTTGGAAAGTGTTAAAAAGACAATACAAACTTTAAACTTGCGTGTTAAAGTTTTATCGAGTTCTCCAATTTTTTATTTTCGTTCACATTATTCTTTTTTTTTTTTTTTTTTTCTTTTATCTCATCAATAAACATTCGCGAACTTGTTAAACTTTCATCGAGTCCTGTTTTGATATTCACTTATATTTTATTAGCTCAGAAATCGAACGTACGACGATTTGGTTAATCGGTAGATACGTTTAATTTCTAGTCTCATTCATTTTTGTTCGTTCGAATTTTTTGTCTACATTTAAAATTTTATTTATTAAGAAATTAATGATAATATTACAGGTACAGCCTTGACAAGTTTGCGTACACCACAGGAATCACAAATTTTTGAACGTTGTAGAATTTTAAACGATAGCATAGAAACAAATTTATTTTCAAGATCCTTAGAACCGGCGAAACAACGAAACACGAAGGAAACTCTTAGAACATTGAGCTCGCAATGTATCGCGGACAATATTGTTCAAGAAATGGCACGTTGGCCAACGGAGTGTCAAGTGAATATGAAAATAAAATGAATTGATCATTGATATGTTTCTATCTCGCTAATATAACATTTCAATATCGTTTCAGGTAATCCCAGAAAGGGTTCGTCATATTGATTACAATCCAATTAATCCAGAACCATTTTATTTATCTAATGGAAAGGAACCTACGCCAAAACCAATCGACGATGAGTTAGGTACCGTTATATTTCGATACTGCCCAACTAATGTTACCAATTACGTAAGAATAATTTATATATTACTATCATTAATCTTATCGTTTATTCGAATTAATTTAATCGAAATAATGAAGAATTTTTATAACGATTAGTTTAGTAGATCATGCGCTGGTGGAAACCCAATTCTATCGTCTTCCAACAAAACTTTCAAGGATACCAACGAATACACGTTAACTTCTTCCAAGGATGGGAAGAACATTACCGACATGTTCTTCATTGCCGATACCAATAGCGATCTAAGATTCGAGTCACGATTCGAATCTGGAAATCTTGGAAAGGTCGTTAAAATTAGCGATACTTATTATCAATTACATTTGAGAAGGGATTTATATACTCAAAGACACACACAATGGTATTATTTTCAAATATCTAATACCAGAAGCAGGATCACTTATAGGTGAATAAAATTGATAAATATTTGTTGATTATAAAATTGTGGATCAATTGAATATCTCGTTTTTTAAGAGCAATAGAAAAAAAAATATATATATATATTGTAATTATCTTATTAATATATATATATTTTCTTCCATATTACTATATATATTTTGTATTATATACAAGAAAATATGTATATTTAAAAATGTATATATATATATATATATATATATATATATTTTAATAGATATCTTTTTTCTATATTATTATTTATATTTTATATTATATACATATAATATATATTGTAATTATCTTGTTAATATATATATTTTTTCTTCCATATTACTATATATATTTTGTATTATATACAAAAAAATATGTATATTTAAAAATGTATATATATATATATATTTTAATACATATCTTTTTTCTATATTATTATATATATTTTATATTAAATACATATATATATATATATATTAATATGTATACATTTTTTTTTATTTATATTTTATTCTATATTGAGATATTCAATCGTTCCTAAATTTATTTTGTAGAGTATTATAAATGTTGTTTTTAAAAGATTTACTAAAAAAATATATTCAATATATTAAATATTGTCGATAGATTATCGATCGTGAATATGTGTAAAGAAGAAAGTTTATACAACGAAGGACTTAGGCCACTTTTGTACTCGACCGAAGATGCACGGACTAAATCGATAGGTTGGAGAAGATGTGGAGAAAATATCAGTTATTACAAAAACGGTGAATCGTAAGTTAACGGGGTTACTTCCATCGTCAAAAAAAAAAATAAAAATAAAAAAGAAGAGAGAGAGAGAGAGAGAGAGACGTCTTTTTATAAAAAAAAAAAGATCTCAAATAAAATATTTTACAGAGACGAGGAGAAGGAGAAGCATACTTTAACGTTTAACATATCCTTTCCACATGATCATGACACAGTTTATTTGGCACACTGTTACCCATATACGTATACTGATTTGCAGGTAAACAAATTCCAACAATTAATCTCCTATTTATTAAAATCAATTAAAATCAATCAACGATCACGTTATTAATCAAACAATAAATCGCGCACACACACATATATACATATATAGAAAGAAAAAAAAAATCACTTTTCTCTTTCGCCTAATCTAAAAAAAAAAAAAAAAAAGAAAAAAAGAAAAAAAAAGAAAAAAGAAAGAAAAGAAAAGAAAAAGAAACTTTTAAACGTATAACAATACAAAGCACGTTTAAAGTGACTCGAAAAATTCATCGTCTCACATTTTTCATCAACATTTTTTTTTCCATTTCTAAAAAGAATCATTTTCCTTTCGTTCTTAGGAATATTTGACAAAAATTGTCAGCGATCCGATAAAAACAAGATTTACGAAGTTACGATTGTTGTGTCGTACATTGGCTGGGAATGGTGTTTATTATTTAACAATTACAGCACCACCAACGTATGATGATGAGGTACGAAGAAAACGTGGAGTCGTAATAACAGCCAGAGTCCATCCTGGCGAGACACCGTCCAGTTGGACGATGAAGGGAATCATCGATTTCCTTACTAGCGAATCTAATCGTGCCAAGGTAAAAAAAAAGAAAAATAAAAATAAAATAAAATAAGGGAAAAAAAAAAAGAGAGAGAGAAAGGAAAAAAGAAACAGATGGAAACGATTTTTCTCTTCTTTTTTCTGTTTTTCTTCTTTTCTTCTTTTCTTTTTTTATTTTTCAAGGACGACGATAAAAAATATCTAACGAAAAAAATAAATTGTAGGAGTTACGAGAACGATTCGTGTTCAAGTTAATACCAATGTTAAATCCGGACGGTGTTATAGTTGGTAATAACAGATGTTCTCTATCCGGTAAGGATTTAAACAGACAGTACCGGACGGTAATGCGTGAAAGTTATCCATCAGTTTGGCATACGAAATTAATGATACGAAGACTACTCGAGGAATGTGGAGTAACGATATACTGCGACCTTCATGCTCATTCTAGGAAACATAATATATTTGCTTATGGCTGTGAGAGTAAAAGAACTGGATGTAACAATGGAAGACTCTCCGAACAAATATTCCCTTTGATGTTACATAAAAATGCTGCTGATAAGGTTAGAATCTGATTAACAGAGATAAATGTTACGAGGAAACAATTCTTTTTAATTTGAAAAAATAAAAAAAGAATTAAAAAAAAAAAAATTAGAAAGAAAACAAAAGGGAGAGAGGGTGAGAAGGACGAGTTTATAATATTTCATAAGATTTCTCCGATTTTTTTTCTTTTTTTTTCTTTTTTTTTTTTTTCTCTTTTTTTTCATTTTCTTTTCACAGTTTTCCTTCGAAAATTGCAAATTTCATGTAGAAAAGGGAAAGGAAGGTACAGGTAGGGTGGTAGCTTGGTCGATGGGTGTACAAAATAGTTACACGATGGAAGCTTCAATGGGTGGCTCGAGATTAGGATCTAGATCTGGGACACATTTTTCTACACAGGATTACGAACAAATTGGTAAAGCCTTTTGCGAGACACTTCTTGATTTTTCTGATCAAGATCCGGCCAAGGTAATTGTTACATATAAAAACAAGATATATGTACGACGTACGATTTTTGAATTTTTTTTCTAAAGTGCCTTGATAGTTTTTAATTCTATTTTTTTAATTATATATATATATATATTTTTTTTTTGATAACAGGAGAAATTACGAACAAAAATTTTAACGAGATTGATCAAAGAAGGATCCAATGCCGAAGAACCTACGAATATCGATTTAACTGATTACTCGAGGTACATCAAAATATTGATCTTATTGAATAAATTCTTTTTTCTTTATCCCTCGATAAATATTAAAACATCGTTTGCATGATTAAAATATCTCTTTTAGCGACGAAGGTGACAACTCGGAAAGTCACGCATCGGACGAATCGATGAGAAATGCTTACGATGAAATACACAATGAATATCATCCTGCACCACCACCATCTCCCAATTTTGGTTCCACTGGAAGTATGAATTTATTAAAGAGGAGAATAAGAACGAAGGAAATGGAACGAAAGTATTTGGAACGTAGAAAATTTTTGGTAAAAATTAACGATTACAATCATATCTATATTCTTATAAATTTCAACTTTTTATAATCTTGCAAAGTTTGAATTCTTTAGAATTATCTCAGAAAAGAAAAAAAGGAATTATTTATAATCTTATAAATTTAAATACTTTAATATAAATCTCTCGACAAAAAAAAAAAAGAATTACAGTACTAAAATAGTAAACTTGGACTCTATAATAATCTCAAAAAAAAAAAAAAAAAAGGAAAAAAAAATCATTCATCTTAAAAATTTCCTCTTTCTAACAATTTCAAAAAAATCGTCCTATATATTTAAATTCTTCATAATAATCTCAATAAAAAAGAAATAATTTGTAATCCTATTAATATTTGTAAATGTCAACTCTATAATAGCAATCTCAAAAAAAATAATTTCTTTTATAACAATATTAAAAAAAAATTACAATCCTACAAATTTCAACTCTTTATGGCAATCTCAAAAATGAAAAAAAAAAAAATCAATCATTTGCGATCGTATAAATTTGAACTCTCCATAGCAATCTAGAGCCGTCATGGATTTGCACACGACTGATCCAGGAAGTGATCTATGTTATATGACAGATTGGATGGACGATGATCGATCGAAGACAAGAGGTGAATAATCGAACGTTCGACTTTTCTTTTCATCATTAATATACATTATTCCCCTGTTATAAATTTCACTTTATCCTTCTAATTTATTTATTTATTTATTTTCCTATTTACACGTTACACGTTAATATTGAAAAATTCTTGTGAATATATAGATCATGATTTCAGGTATCTCAGCAAGAATTCAAAGACACAGAGAAGGAGAAAATATTCTTAGCTTACGAGGAAGATACGAAGGAGAAATAAAGAAAAACGAACATACAGTAGAATGTTCTTTACTTCCTGCTATAATTAGGCCACGTAGTTTATCATTGGGTGAACATTTATTGCCCGACGAAGATAATAGAAAAATTGAACAACGAGTACGTTGTCATCGTTTGTCCAGGTATTTGGAAATTATAATTCAAAAAAAGAAAGACAGAAAAAAAAGGAAAGAAAAAAGAAAAAATTATAAAGAAAAATCGATTTACAAAAAAAAGAAATTTAAGGAATATTTCTTTCCAATTTAGAATATTGAAGCATCCTTGTACACCATCCGTCGAAAGAAAGGTCTCAGCTTTTAGACAACAAATCTGGATGGGAATACCAATTCGTAATACGGAAAATGGCATGACTGTTATCAATAATGATTTTGGAAGAGTACCATTAAGTTGGGGAATATCTAGTCTCGCTTTAACGAATTGTAATTCGAATAATGAAATATTGCTAAGGTTAACGAAATGAATTTTTCTTTTTTTCTCTCTCTTCGTATAAATCAATTGCTTGCTATAATTAATTTGATATTTCTATATCTATACATTGAACATTGATCGTAAAAGATTATGTGTTTTTTCTTTCTTTCTTCCTTTTCTTTTTTTTTTCTTTTTTCCTTTTTCTTCTTCTTCTTCTTCTTTTTTTTTTTTAGGACGTGTACAGAAAAATTACGTACGCTCGATTATTTCGAAAGAACGACGGAATTAAGAAAGACGAAAAAGAAATCACGAAGGAAACAAAATATCATTGTTAGCGAAGAGATTAGATCGAGAGATAAGGAAGACGTTCGAGAAAATATTCGTGAAGATGAGAAGGTCAAAGTTACGAAGAAGAAACGTTCAAGATTGAAATGGGAAATGGCTGTAAATTTAAGTTCGACTATAAAGGACAATAACAACGGTACAAATAATAAAAATTCATTCCTATCTGTTAAAGCGGATTCTTTAAAATTGTTCACGACTACTACATCGGCGAAGAAAGTACGAAGGGAAGAAAAATTAAATACACGTGTTAAAACCCATAAAAATGATATCGTCGTAGCTACTGAGAGAATAATTGCTAGGAACAAAATTACTAAAATTCGTACTATACAACAATTGAAATCATTCGCAACACCTGTCTCAGATAGCTCGAATTCGGAAGACGGTTTGAACAATCCGAGTAAATTGAAAAATGGAAAGAGAAAGCAGAAGAAAAAGAAACAATTAAAAAAGACGAGAATATCTGGTACTACAAGGAATAATAATAAAAAACGTGCTGCTAGTGCAAAAACAGTGAAATAATTCATTTCATAAAGTGAATATCATTTTCATTATTAAAGTATCTGATTAATATGCTCCAAATGTTCCGTTGATCGATTATATAATAACGTAATAAACATATTTCTAACGGGTATACAAATATACATGTATGCGTGTATGCATGTATGTATATATAATGAGTTGAAGAAACGAAAAGTCATTTACTACGTGTTACTCTTTCTATTATGTTAATAAGTGTTTCAATAAATTAAATAATCATTCATACACCATCATTAGATACGATTAATCGATTTATGTTTTATATTAATTAATGGAATCGCATATGATTTATTCCATTAATTAATATAAAACATTTTATTATAAATAAATCGTTATAGCTTATGGGTATGAAAAGATAACAGCTTGTAAAAAAATGTATTATATAATTCAGCCAAAGAAGGATTATATTACCGACTATAAATATTTGTAGTAATTATTTTTTACTGTTTTTCTTTAATTTGTAAAATGTAACACGTATTGAACAACTTCTTAGAAAATTTATGAGAAAAAAACGACGTTCATGTCATTTTCATGTTATTAGAAAAACTGTTCAAAATTTTTTTAAGTAATATACAGTATAATTCAGATTGATGAAAGTTAAAAAATTTGGAATTATTTGAGTAACCAAAATTAATATAAATAAAAAGAGAGAACAATTTTACTATTATATATATATATATATATATATATATATATATATATATATAATGATGATGAAAAAATAAAATATAAAAAATAAAATGAACGGTAATTATATGCATCTTTGCTATATTCGCAGAATGGGATGAAGATCAGATTTCATTGATAATATTTATTTTATTTTTTCAAAGATGGCTTTATTATTTAGTCTTTCCATATGTTACATGTATAATACCATATAGAGAATTAAATGTGTTTCGTTAGTATGACTTATATCGAGATATATGCCTTTCTATAAACTTTATTAAACTTTATATGATCGGTCTTTGTTATATGTAACATACGGATTGATAATTCTTACCTTTGAATCGATTCTTCTAAATCATATATTTTTCTTATTTCTTTCTCTCGTCTCAAGAATGAAGTAACTTCTCAATTTTCTAAGTAATTTTAAAAACTGCTATGTATATCAGACTTCAAGTAGCCACGCCAGCTTCTTCGCAATTACGTATTGTATCTTCTAATTCATTAATCCCTGAAAATATTAATCATTTAGCAATGAAATCAAGAGTTATTATTACATTTATTAATACTATTCTTTAATAACGTAATAATTGAATCTTTTAATATGATGAAACTACATTTAATATTCTTATTATCTTTCCTTTATATATTTATATATATATATAACATTTTAAAATTCTACTTTCAAATGACATTGTCTTTGTCTTAAGCGAACTCAAATATAAATAAGTCTTAATAAATATTTATGTAATGAAATCATAATTTTTACATAAAACATTTAATCTGGCAAATCATGAAGTTACATAACTTGTATTTTCATTTGAAAGAATCATCATGCTCAATCAAAATTGTAAATTAAAAACACATAAATATGACCGACAAACAATGACAATAAACTTTTAAAAGACTTTTCATCCTTCAACGAAGAAATCAAAGTACCTTTACAAAATACTTTTATAAAATACATTTTATAGGAATAAAACAACGTACCTTTCTTTAAAGAAAAGTTTCCAAAATAGATAATACATCTCATTTAAAAAATAACATGGAAAAAATTTTTTCATCGAACATAACCTATACAGGTAAAACGCATGTATATAATTATGACGATTAATGTGTTTAATTGACGATTGCGATTAGATAAGATCGTATATTTGACATTAAACAATAAATATCATTAAATAGATCAATTTGTAAATGAGAAAGAAAAGACACAAAAAGGAAAGAAAGAGAGAAAGAGTAAGAGAATAAGAGAGAAAGAGAAAATGAGAAAAAGAAAGAGAAAGAAAAAGAGCAAGAGAGAGAGAGAGAGAGAGAAAGAGAGAGAGAGAAAGAGAGAAAGAGAGAAAGAGAGAGAGAGAGAGAGAGAGAGGTTAAACGGACACTCACATAACGCGTACCGCGTATCTACATAAAGACATACGTCAACTAATATTGCTTTCTGCATGACACTTGTATGTAAAAACAGGGCACCGATCGAAGACCTGGACATCCGTTGATTGTAATTCGTGTCAATCAGTTACTTCTTCACTACATTTGCTTTTCATGGAAAGACGAACAATACCACAAAACTCATACGATATGACGCGATCCGTTCAAGAGTACACAATCGCGCACATGCGTATATAAAGCTATTTACATTAAATCGATTATTTTCGATTTATCGATACCATTCGAGAATTATTAATACAAAATTTTTCGACTGTCTTTTGAAAATGTTTTAATTGGCATTTAATAATAATGTATATGAAAATATAAAAATTACGAATACATGATATATATATATATATATATATGTGTAGTTAATAGTATATATATATAATTATTAGTATATTATTAGATACCAATACCAATATTTGTTAAATATTTATTAAATAAATTTCCACGAAGTATCTCAAATTTATTATTAAATTATAGAAACGTAGACGTACCTTTCTAATATTATTTATTTATTTATTACCCACAAAATATGATGAGAGAGATAGAAAGAAAGAGAAATATTTCAACTTAAAAATATTCTTCTATTCTTTCCGACTCAAAGTTTCTTCTCGTTTTAATATAAAAATACTCTTCGTTCGTGGTAACTATTGAGATTAAATTCGCTAAAATGAATGTTAAGAAAATGACAGTAATTATCTCGTATCTCGAGAATTTACAATAAAGAACATTGTACAATCTTGAACATTAGTTTAGAATGGAATGGGCCATTATTTGCAAAAATAAAAATAGAATAAATAATCCAATGATTTTAAACAAAATTATGCGAATTGATGCAACTTAAATGCAACGTTAATTTGCTTTTAACGGCGATAAAAATGGGGACAACATTCGAGAGTGTAAAAAAAAATAAATATGTTATAAATAATAATGATTAGAAATTTATTTGTAGATTTTATTTGTTCAAAAGCGTCAGATTAAAATAATAATAATGACAATAAAAAATAATAATGACAATAAAAATATTAATAATAATAATAATAATAAAAAGAAGAAGAAGAAGAAGAAGAAGAGAAAAAAAAAACAGAAAATAGAAATAATGCGTACGTAACGATCGAATTAAATATTGAATTGTCATTTTAGCACACAATACGTACGCACGGTCTCAAACTACGCAAGAATAAATAATAAGTGAATTCATTTTCAATACGAATAGATATATTCACACGAAAAATAAATTATCATTATGGAATCATTGATTTCTGTTATAAAAGGTAGAAAGAGGATTGGTGGGAAATTCGCTTATAAAAGAGACCGATCGTGAAGAGAAATCGACAGTTTGGTGGTGGTTCATTAACAGAGGTTTATCTTTTATATTCGTCTTAAGAAACAGGTAAGTTTCGACGAGATATAATTAGATATATACTATAAATTATTAAATTAATTAAAAAAAAAAAAAACGCACAATTATTAAAAGAACTCTACGTAGATTAATAAAATATCTATCTCGCAAGTTCCTGAACTTTTATTACATTTTCTTTTTGTCTATGATCGCCGTGTAAAATATATCAATGATTTAAAGAAAGACTCGTCAATTGGAACATATATACGATAATTTTACTTATTCATCGGAAAAAAATGTCTTTTTTCTTTTTTCAGCTTCCTATGAAATTCGATTAGATAATCATTTTCAATATTTTAGATCCTTTAATCATCTCTCTCTCTCTCTCTCTCTCTTTCTCTCTTTCTCTTTTTTTATAAAACGATTATTACTTTAATTACAGAAACAACATGTCGGTGATGGAATCAGAAGTAATTACTGGATCGGTCGCGAAAGCTCCAGTCAGTGAGCTGTCGACATTATCGATGTTTTTTATTCTTCTAATGCCAGCACTTATTCTCTATTACATTTACTACCATATTGTTAATAAACGTATGATACAACTCGCGGAAAAAATTCCTGGACCTCCATCATACCCTATTGTTGGTAACGCTTTGGAATTTCTTGGAAGTCCCGATGGTAAGAAAATATTTTTTCGATACAAATAATACATATGTGTCTTGTGTATGTGTACGTGTGTGTTTGTGTATGTCTGATCAATGATCATTTACGAATAAATTTTATTTACCATCAATTTTTTTCCAGCGATATTTAGTAAAGCAATGAAATATTCTGAGGAATATAAAACAGTCGCAAGATTTTGGATCGGACCAAAACTCCTTGTCTTCCTGATCGATCCACGTGACGTTGAAATAATCTTGTCCAGCCATGTATATATTGATAAATCTAGCGAATACAAATTTTTCCAACCTTGGCTTGGAAATGGTCTTCTCATATCCTCAGGTATATATATTTGTTTTCTTGTCTTTTCTTTTCTTTTCTTCTTTCTAAATCCGATTTATCAAATCTTATTTCAAATTCTCAATTATGTTCTTCCATTTCGTGGAAAGTTCGATAGGAAATTGTTAGAAAAATGAAAATAGAGAAATCGTTGGATCTCTCTCTATATATATATATATATATATATATATATATATATATGTAGGAAGATAGATGTATTTATATCGAGACTTTCACAACATAGAGATGAAATTGTTGACTTTTTTCTTTGTTATTGATTCGTTGACATAATAGCCTGTAAAACGTGTATACGTAACAAATGGTTCTCCCATGTAATCCAGTTTTAGATCCTATTACACGCATAGGCATCGTCGCATAAGATCGATGAAAATTTACGTTCCTCTTTTTTCTTATTTATTTATTTTTTTTTCCTTATTATTCTTTAATATTGAAACGAAATAATTCTGTATAATCGATAAGTAGGATTACGAATAAACGATAGAAAAAATGAAAGTTAAAAAAGATGATCGCTTTCGAAGAAAAACTTTTTAGAAGTACCACGTCAATGGACGTACGTATAACTATGTAACGTACTATGCAATTTCACTGCAATTTAGAGAGTGAAATTGAAGTTGTTTATTACGGTCCATGATAGGTATGGAACGGGAAGAAAATTTAATGAGAATAGTTTCCTCAAGTTCTTCTTATCCGTCTATTTATCTATTTATCCGTTTATCTGTCCCATTTCCATCAGTTTAATTAGAAAATTCTGTTTCTTTTTTTTTTTTTTTTTTAAATCTTCAATTGCTTTTTGCAAATTTTGAAATATTATATAACAATGAAATATATTGTTTCATGTTTGAACGATCGAACGACGATATAAAATATAAAAGTATAAAAATGAACAATATTCGAATATTATATTCGTAGGACAAAAATGGCGTGCCCACCGTAAACTAATAGCACCTACTTTCCACTTGAACGTTTTGAAGAGTTTCATCGATTTGTTTAATGCAAATTCGCGTGCGGTTGTTGAGAGAATGCGGAAGGAAGACGGCAAGACATTTGATTGTCATAATTATATGTCCGAGACAACGGTTGAGATACTTCTTGAAACGGCTATGGGTGTATCAAAGTCCACACAGGGAAAAAGCGGATTTGAATATGCGATGGCCGTAATGAAGTGAGTAAACGAAGAGGAATAACAATTTTAAACAGTTTTAAATCGATCGAACAAGTAATTTCATTCGATTAACTATCGCATTGCCATTCTTTATATTTTCTTTTGATTTATGTAATTTTTCACTTTTCCTTTGTCTTTCTTTCTTTTTTTTTTTTTCTTTTCTCTATTTCCTACTTATCTTTTCAGAATGTGCGACATCCTTCATCTTCGACATACCAAAGTTTGGTTGAGACCCGATTGGCTCTTCAATCTTACCAAGTATAGTAAAGATCAGATTAAACTGTTAGAGATCATTCACGGGCTCACGAAAAGAGTTATTCAACGTAAGAAGGAAGAATACAAGAGTGGCAAACGTAATATAATCGATACTTCTGATACTAAATCGACCGATAAGGTATATTTTATTTTGTCGTGAATTTTCTTTCTCTTTTTTCTTTTTCTTTTATCTCTCTAAAATCTCATGATAATACAAAACGTAGGTTATCACCGTCGAAGGTCTGTCCTTCGGTCAATCAGCTGGTTTGAAGGATGATCTCGATGTCGACGATAACGACGTTGGTGAAAAGAAGAGACAGGCTTTCTTAGATCTCTTGATCGAAGCTGGTGAAAGTGGTGTAGTAGTAAATGAACAGGAAGTCAAGGAACAAGTAAACACCATTATGTTCGAGGTATGTATTTAATAACGATCTATCATAATAGAAATGTATATATTGACTTGCGATGTCTTGTTTAATAAAAAAAAAAAAAAAAGGGACACGACACGACAGCTTCTGGATCCAGTTTCTTCCTGTCAATGATGGGTTGTCATCCTGACATTCAAGAGAAAGTGATCCAAGAACTCGATGAGATCTTTGGAGATAGCGATAGACCAGCGACTTTCCAAGACACTTTACAAATGAAATATCTTGAACGTTGTCTTATGGAGACTTTACGTTTGTATCCACCAGTACCAATTATTGCTCGTGATGTCAAGACAGATATAAAACTTGGTCAGTCATATTTTTATTAAATGATTATTAATATTATATGTATATATATATAGATATATTTTATATATATTATATATATTATTATTTTATAAATATATATATATATAATATTATGGGTATATATATGTATATAATCAAAATAATATATTTTTTATATCAATTGTCTGTTTAGCTTCTGGCGATTACGTTGTACCAGCTGGAGCTACTGTCATCATTGGTACGATAAAGGTCCACCGATTAGAATCGGTTTATCCAAATCCAGATACTTTCAATCCGGACAACTTCCTTCCGGAGAAGACAGCCAATAGACATTATTATGCTTTTGTACCATTCTCTGCTGGACCTCGTTCTTGCGTTGGCCGAAAATACGCCATGCTCAAACTGAAGATTCTACTTTCAACGATCCTAAGAAACTTCCGCGTAAAATCGGAAGTAAAGGAAGATGATTTTAGACTCCAAGCTGATATCATTCTGAAACGTGCCGAAGGTTTTCCTATCAAATTGATACCGAGGAAATCTGTTGCCGTTCAGGCTTAATCAATAACTTATACAATTATTCTTCTTTTCATCTGACTAGATTTTGAATATGTACAAAAAAAAATTAGGAAAGAAAAATAGAGAGAGAGAGAGAGAGAGAGAGAGAGAGAGAGAGAGAGAGCAAATGTATACGAAGAGAATGTCCTATTTAAAATTTCCCACAAAATTATTTTTATATAATTTTTTCAAAAACAATGTTGAAAAAGAGAAGATATGTTATAGATAAATCTTCTTTGAATGAATATGCTTCCGACTATAACGCCGACTATAAATAATAAAAAAGGAAAAAAGGAAGAAAAATATATAGTCACTTTGAAATTTCGAAAGTACGTTCATCTAAAGAAGATTTCTGATCTGAAGACACAATTTTTTAATTGATTTATGAATGACTTTCTCAAACCCTTTCTCAAAACGGAATATTTTATTTGATACAACTTTTGAAACTTGATGTCGAGAAAATATTTGCTCGCAAAATTTCGAGGAAGCAGATGGAGAAATGAAGAAGTAAAGATTATGTTTGTTATTGATATTGGAGCATAAAATAACATATATATATATATATGTGTGTGTGTGCGTATGAGTGTGTATATATATATATATATATCGCATCGTGTTTGTGTATATTGTGTATATTGCAAATTTATATCTCTTATCTTAATATTTATCTATTATGGAATAAATTACGCAGCTGGATTACTGTAAAATCTAAATTACAGAATTCTATAGATTTTTCATTTTTTTCGAGTTACATTCTTTTTTTTTTTTATCTTCTCTCTCATCACATATACTTTCTTCAAATTCTTCTACGTACCATAAACATAATCCTATTTTAATCCTACATAATATTAATACCTTGTATATTGTTATTCGTTCGAAAGGAAAAAAAAAAGCTTAATATATTTATAAAACAAAACAAAAAAAAAAGAAAAGAGAAATGCTCCCTGTCAAGAAACGTCATTAATGAATGATAAATATTAATAATATCAGTATTTAATGATATCTACATAAAATCTAATCGATATTAAAACATCACTCGATAAAAGTATTGATCAAATGTTTATAATAAAAAAATGATTCATAAAAATTGGAATTATTGTAAGGATTTGTTCGATGATAGAAATTATGAGGAACTTTTTAAAAGGGATCATATCGATGAGATATATAAAAGGAGTTTGTTTACGAGGGATAAAATGAAAAATCTTACACAAGCAGAATTGCACAATGTTAAAAAGATTCGTAAAGATTTAAAGGCCATGTTACCGATGATACCATTTTCTGAAGTTAAACGGTTAGCCAAAGATAAACTCATTTTCTGCAAATAATTTTCTACATTTAATCTTCTTTCCATTGATATCATTATACTCCTTACAGATTTCATTTAAAACACAATGAAGCAGTTATCGATGAACTTAAGGAAGAAGGTTTGGAAGAAGCAGCTGATTTTATTAAAAAATTAATTGATTTCAATGAAGAAAAAAGAAATATTGCTGGCCCTGGTACATCGATCTGGACAAAGCCGCGATTGATGGATCAACGAGATCTATTAAATAATCTTAAAGAAGCTTTAATAGCAATTGAAAATGCTAAGAAAATGGGTAATATTTTAATAATATTCGTTCTAAACAATACAAAAAGCAAAGCGTGCTTTTCTTTTTTTAAATATCCAAGGGAAACTTATTTTCTTTTTGCAGAACAGTGGACTGAAGCATCCAATTGTTGGATAAAAATATCATTATTTTTTCAATCGAAAGGTCCAGATTGGTGGTGGGTAACAAAAACACTTTATCAAAATGCCTTGAAAGCAGCTGAGTCTGTTAAAGAGGATAAGGGATACAATATTACTGTGGCACGATATCTTTATGGAAGATTTCTTTTCATGATAGGTTACTATGGAATATTCTATTTGTTAAACGATAATAAAAAGGAAATCATCATTAAAATTTCACTGGCTATTCTTGTAACAATAGAAACTGAATGGCTCAAAGCGCTCGAGTACTTGGATATCGCGCGAGAAGCTTCAGAAGAAAAGATATGGAAAGTTACTTATATTTTAGACGAGAAACAAAAAACTATTTTTAAAGAATCTTGCGCTCTTATATATAAAATACTTATTGATCTTGTTCAAAGAATTGATGAAGAAGATTCGGAGTTTCCTATACAAGCTTGCAATGAAGCTTTAGAAAGAGCCAAAGATAGCAAGTGTTTCTTTTTTTTTTCTTCTCCTTTCTTTTTTTTAATTAGCTTATAATGTTTTCTAATAAAAATAATTATTTTATACAAATAATTATTATATGTTTCAAGCTAGCTGGTAATTATGATTACATAGCTAATGCATTATATGAGTTAGGAAGGGCACATTTACGTTATGGCTATGTAAAAGAAGCTTTGCAAGAATTTTCTAAATTACTTGCGATAGTTAAAAGAATACCAGATCCAAAAGGAATTTGTAATGCACACATGGAATTAGCCTTTGCTTATAAGGTAAAAAAATGAAAAAGAAAAATAATTATTAACAATACAATAACATATTAGATATTTTATAAATGATTAATTTAATTTACATGTAATTATATGTATAGTCACAGTGAGATAAATTTTTTTTTTTTACTTTTATATTATACTTTATTATCTATCCTATTACCATAGTTTAATTTGATCAATTAGTTTTTATTTCCTAACAGTTCATTTTTATACAAAACATATTGTATCTAAGAAGCTATAACATATTCATTCCTATGAATAATACAAAAAATGTATTGATACATTTAGGGATATTTTTTTTTTTTTTTTCTTTACAATTAATCTTGTAAATATTATACACGATAAAGATAATAGTATCATCAATTGGAATTATCAATTTTCTTTGATTACTTTTCTTTCATAGGAAATTGATGATACTGAAAATACAGAAAAACATCTACAATTATTTAGAGAAAATGCTACCCAATTTAATTTACCATATAAACTTGCACAAGCGCATTATTATACTGGCGAATATTTATTAAATCAGGTTAATATATGATCCTTTTAATATATCATACATATACATATATACATATATATATATACAAAGTGATTCGTGCAATCGTAACAGGCCATATTTTTTTTCTTACGATCATTCGTTTTTCTCTTAAATTCGATCGCACAAAAATATAGCTTGTTACAGATGGGTTAATCATCTTGTATAATCAATATAATAAATCTAAATATATATATATATATATATCTCTTAACTTAATCTAAGCAATAAAAAAAAATTATTTGATATATTTAGATGAAACCAAATTTGGCAACGTCACATTTGGAAAAAGCATTTAGTTTATATTATGATCTTGGATATATTGAGGAAGCAGATCAAGCAAGATTTATCACTGGAATATCAAGGGGTAAAATTAAATATGTGTCTTTCTTTTATAATAAAATTAATTTTGTAGCGAATAATTTTCTCTCTTTTATACAGGACAAGAGCAAATTAATCGATTTATAAATTTGATATTAGAATGCGGAGAACATAATCAATATGCTTTGTTAAAAATGTGTAATTGGAAAAGCAACAGAGATATTTTTTGGACCGATAAGCAACGCGATATTGATACAGGTTTTTATGACTTCACTTATTTATACTACCTTCTTATTACGATCTATAATAATTAAACATTATAACATATTACAGATTATCCTTATGAATATTGTGAATATTTTACATATCCAGTACCGTCAATTTTAAATAATTCGACAAAAGAAAATTTAGAAAGTCAATAGTATGAGTATCTCTTAAAAATTGTGTCTTATATATATTAACCATCTTAATACTTGTAATTTAATAAAGAATGTACTCTCTCTCTCTCTCTCTCTCTCTCTCTCTCTCTCTCTCTCTCTCTCTCTCTCTCTCTCTCTCTCTCTCTCTCTCTCTCTCTCTCTCTCTCTCTCTCTCTCTCTCTTTCTCTCTATCTCCCTCTTCCTCCCTATGAATTAGAAAACAATGAAATTAGAAAACAAAAACAAAAAAAACTTTTTATGTGGATAAAATATTTAATATTTTTCTTCGGGAATAGAGAATAGAGAGAGAATAAGAAATAAAAATTGTAATGCAAACAAAAATGCATTTGCATTAACAGATCAACTTAATTATATCTCAATTATTGCTATTTAAAACTTGACGTGTTTTTAATAGATCAAGTCAGTGATATGACCACAATGTATAAAAATCTATGATTAAGAATTTTTTATTATATTTAGAATATTCTTAAGCATAATTCAATAAAGTACAGATATTCTACAAATATGTATCTACTGACATACCCTTTGTATAAAATTTACTTTATTTCTGATTTTGTTCATTGATGTTTATCTTTGATATGGAATAATAACTGAAAAAGAAATAAAAAAAAGTAAATTTATACATTATATATAATAAAAACGAAATTAAAGTGCCTTGTATACACATACGATCATAATTAACGAATTAAATGTAAGTAATTAATTTTTTGTAATTTTACAAAAAAAATCATCAATTTACATCGCTTATATATTATACTATATTATTTTTAACGAGTTATATATTATTAAATTGAAACAAAAGTTCGTAGCGTTTTTAAAATTAACGTTCAAAAATAATATTTAAACATTTATACATAGTTTTTTTTATTATGATCACGCGTGTGCCATTTCGTTCCATTATTTTTTGCCATCTTTGCGACAACTTCCTGACATCTATAATAGCATCCTTTCAAGAATTGGCAATCCTCCTGGGAAATGAACTGATGATCCAATTTTATAGACTTTCAAGGCAATGATGTTTGTCTCGTTAAGAGTATTTTATGCAGAGATCGAAATAAATGGAAGTACGAAACTTTGTGAAATGACTCGCTAATGGAAACGTCCATTAATCCAATTTTTTCTATTTCCTTATTGTTTCTTCTTTTTATCCGTTAAATCGTTTAAATATCTGCATGCATTTGCGATGTCCATTGTCTTACAGCGATTTTCCATTAAATTTTATCATCATCATAATCATCATCATCATGAATGATTGGAATGTTCTCAATCTCCTAGATAAGATATATGTGTGTGTTGTGTATGTTATGTATGAAGAGAAAGAGAAAGAGAGAAAGAGAGAAAAAAAGAGAGAGAGAGAGAGAGAGAGAGAGAGAGACGCGTTGCAATGTAACTTTCAAAATATATAAATATATCTTTAGTTCCATTTTGAATTAGTTACATTTCACATATTTAAATGTCTTCTATTTTAAAACGCTATGTACTTTTGTTCAAATCTAATATACAAATCAAAATATTGCGTTTCTTCTTTTTCTTTTGTTTTTCCCCGAAAACGCAATCTATAAATGATACCAAATATTTTTATTGAAGAAACTGATTTACAAAAGAAGTTACTGAAAGTAACAATTATATTTTAAAATTAATTTACTGAACTTACTAATTTCAATTTATTGATACATCATTATGGTCCATTTCTGTAGAATTGATTGGATCTAAAGATGGCATGTCAGCACTTTTCTGTATTTCCCGTGAAATATCCTCCAAAGTTTCTGGTTCCAATTGACTACATCTTATATTATGTTCTACGGTGCTTAGATGATTTTGTTGATCATTTGTGACTAAATCAAAAACATGTTCTACCATTTCTACTACTGTATTAACAGATTCTTTATTATTTTTGTTTATTGCACTGACCTCTTTACTTGTGGCAGGCTCGCTCAAAGTTGTCAAATCACTGAGTAATTTCTGAGCATCATTCGTGTATTCCTTTTCTTCTGACGAATGCGTAGTATTAGATATATCTACTTGATTATCTATTTCTTCAGAATTCGAATTATCTTTCATTGACTTTGTATCAGATGTAAGAATGTTACTTTCATTACAATTTTCTAAACTGGCATTATTCATAATTTTGTTTGTTTCATTCTTCTCATGTTTATTATCTGTACTCCTCTCATCTTTATTATCTGTACTCTTCTCATGTTTATTATCTGTACTCTTCTCATCTTTATTATCTGTACTCTTCCAATCTTTATTATCTATACTCTTCTCATCTTTATTATTTGTACTCGTCTCATCTTTTTCATTTAAATTTCCAATCAGATTATCAACTAAATTAATGTTAACATTTAATACAGAATTTTTAGAATTTAAATCTTTGCTATCTTCATTTATATCACTATTCTGTTCTTCTTTCTCCGCTTTACTTATTTCAATTTTTTTCGTTTTATGTTCTTTTTCTTCTATTTCATTCGCTTTTTCCTCCATCGTATCATCTTTTTTGTTTATCTCATTTTCCTTTCTATTCGTTGCACTATCTTTATCGTTCGTCTCGTATTCTTTCGTTTCCTTCGTTATATCCTTTATCTCACTTATATTATTTTCCGTTTCATTTGTATTATTTTCCATTTCATTTGTATTAATTTCCATTTTATTTGTATTAATCTCCGTTCCGTTTGTTTTGTCATTTCCTTTCCCATTTTCCTCTGTTTTATTTTCTTCATCATTCGCTACAATTTCTTTTTCCTTCAACGTACCTTCTTTCTCCTTTACGTTATTTTCTTTAACTTTTTCTGTTTTATCTTCCTCCTTCTCTTTTGTATCATTATCATGTTCTTCAATATTCTTATTTTCCTCATCTCTTATCTCATTTATTTTCTTCTTATCTTTATCCTCTGTCTCTTCGTTAATTTCTTCCTTTTTTTTTTTTAATTGTTCGATGTCCTTAACCGTATCATTATCAGAGTCATCATTTTGATTCCGATCATCGTCAATATTCTTTGAAGTATTGTTATTTTCTGTAGGAGTAAGCATCGACTCAATTTGTTCCGTACTTTCAGATATTTTATCTTTGCCCTCGATAACTTTAATAGAATATTTACAAATAGGCTTTGTGACTGTTTCTATCGCTTCAGATTCTTTTGTATCTTCTTTATCTGTGCTACTACGCCTTTGTAACGAATCCTTCTTTTCGTTCTTAACAAGAGAGCATTTTGTATTCTTATTTGACTTTTTTATTGTTTCTTGTGTTACGTTATTTTGATTTGTTACATCCATAGTTTCCGATTCTTCGTCATCATTAACACTAAGAGTAATTTCTTCATTTTGTTGTTCATTTATATCATCATTGAATTTCTCTGTACACGATTTATCAACTTCCTCCTCATCTGTGCATTTATCCTGAATCTTTAACTTATGCAATTTTAATTCCAATGTTTTAGAGTGAGTTAATTCGTGTGTAACTAGTTTAAGTTTATTCTCGAATGTTATACCGCATTCACGACAAATACACTTTTTCGTTTTATTTAAATTCGTTTCATCCGGATCTGTGTTATCGGATGATGTTTCTCCTTCCGAGATCTTTAATATCTTAACAAAACTTTTACGTAATCTTTTTGATGCAAAATTCTTTATCTCTGATAACGAGGTGTTTTCATTGATAGATGTTGAACTTGAACTCGATTTTGTTTTCTTTCTCTTTCCAGTTATATTATTACTTGCATGCGATTTAGACTTAATAATTGATTGTTCGTTTGAATTCTTTTCCTTTGTACTATCTTCGGTAAGTGATGATTCATCGCTTGTATTGTCTTCCCTAAATCGTTTCAAACGTCCTGAAGTTATATGTTGTTTCTTTCTCTGAGAATTATCAGTATCGACGTCCGACAAAGAATATACTTTTTTACTTCCTTGTTGAAGCCCTGTTGCTCTAGTAATTCGTAATGTTTTATTCGAAGAAATATCAGTATCGGAATAGTGATTGCGCGTTGCAGATTTTTTCTTCACAGGTTTTGCGTCTTGCAATTTTGACTTTGACTTTGACTTAGTTTCTTTATCATGTTTGATCCTTTTAATACTTTTAGTTTCACTATCACTGCTGTCACTTTTCGTATTTACTTTCGAACGTTTTTTACCTATTTTTGGTTTATTATCAGATCCATTGGGAAGCTTTCCTCGAGATTGCAAAGATTTCGTATCCATTTTATCCTCTGCATCGACTTCACTTTCACTATCTGTTATAATATATAAATTATTACCGTAGCTATCCTTTTCAACTTTATAAGTCTTATGTTGTTTAAATGTTACATCAGTCAAAACATCTTTTAAGAATACTGCACATAATTTTGTATCCGTCCGAATTGGTTTTTTAAGTCTTGTTATGCATTTACTAGGATCCATGCTTGTCCAACATGTTTTACATACTGTTAATCTAGTCTTATAAAATCTATACATATCTTCACCATCTTTCACAGAAGTTTTACATGCATCACAAAAGCGAGACTTTGGTCGAGAGGATGCTATTTTTTTATTCATTGTAACTTCGGAATTCTCTTCCTTTACGCTAGAATCGGAATCAGGATTACTTAAAATATATGATCTCGTTTTCATTGATGCGGTGATGGTGGTTTTTCGTTTTATTACAATTGTATTAACCTGCAACAAATATATTCAAAAAAGTTATATAAAAACTAAAAGATAAGAAAACTAAAAAGTAATACAAAAGTATATATTACCTTAGGTAACGTTGAATAGTCTTTATTTTTATCAAACGTATCTCTTTCTTTAGAAAATTCTAAATATAGAGACTTTAAGTCAAACAATATATCCAAGCTGTATCTACATGATAGACACATTAATATAATTTCTTTGTTGTATTCAACAAGCTATAAAATATAAAAAGTTTTAGTAATATCCAAAATTTATAATTTGATTTTATATTGATAAATTGGATAAATTCATACATCATCTTGGAAAAGCTGCTGAACTTTAGATATTAGATCGTCATTAAAATTGTTCAATGGATGGAGACAATGATTCAAATATCCTCTCTTCTTCGTTTCCAAACAAAAAGTACAGCACTTCCTTTCATAGATTTTAGATCCTATAGTTTTACGAGCTTCTTTATACTTCTTCAAAAAATCATTACATTGTCTTAACTCGAACGCACATTTATAACAAACCCTGTTTGTTTTTTTGATGTTCTTCTCGACCTATATCAAAGACAATAAATTTTGTCAAAGAAATATAATATTGTAATAAAATAATTTTATACATTACATATACATTGTTTAGAATATATATAAAATAACAGAAGATTAACAATTAAATTGTAAAATTGCTCAAGCATTATACCGACTACATAATCCAATGAAAATAATCTAATGAATGTTCAGGTGCATTGTATTAATTTATAAAAGAGATACTTCTATTGTAAAAGGCTAAAACGTTGAAACGTGAGATGGAATGTGTTCATTTGCGCACGCCCCAACCTAAATATTTCTAGAATTTGTTTTGATGAAACATAAGTATTACTTTTCGTATTTTGTATGGAAAAACACAAAAAATAAATGTACCTTTAAAGACAAAAACTTTTCGACATCGCCACGTAAAGATTTATAGTTAGTAGGCGTAATATCAAGAAAGACGCCTTCATCGGTGAGACACAAAAAACAATATTCTGACATGGTCACATATGTTTTACACAAATTAGTGTAGAATAAAAAAGAAAATAATATGATTGCATGAAAGCAAATATTTATATTAATATCATGTGTACATACACATACGCGACAACATTTATAAAATCTTCGTTCACACAACTCTGATTTGGCGGTAACGACGAGCACCGCTATGCTAAAATGGCCGACATATTATTCGATATATCGAATCTAGTCATCGCAATATCACTTTAACAATCGATTTCTATTTTTCGTCAAGCGCAACTCTATTATTAGATCATATATTTCAATGTAAACGAAAAGATATCATCTATTCAAATTTAATTTTGTTTTAATCGAACGATTTTTATCTTTACGCTTCATATACAAGATCATAGATAAGTAAATAACATCGTAAATGTTGTCAAATTCAACGCATCTTATCAAAATGTTTTAATTTCAGTTATCATAAATATATTTCAGAATCGATAAATGATAAAGAAAGAAAACCCAAAAAAAGAATTTATCACGAGTTATATTACTGTCATAACAATGAATATACAGATTTCAATGAGGTTCGTGGAGTTTGTGCATTATTTTATTTTTTTTTTTTTTTTTGTTTCGCTTCAATTGTCAAATTTTGTTAAATAAATAACATATATAATAATATCATCATGGAAATACTTATTAAGGGGAATCTTATTATATAATCAGACAGTTATATTGCAATAATGATTTATAAATATATGAACGAGATCTCTATAATTCACCATCAACGCTATAAAATAAAATTAAATATATATATATATATATATATATATATATATATCTTATATATATATATATATATCTTATGTTGAGTGAATGTACATACTTCAAGGATGTTATCTTTTTTCACGAGTGTCTACAGTAAAGATAATCAAAAAATTTTTTTAACATTATAATCACTTAACATTCTGAACAATATTATTATTCTTATCATCCTTTTTTTTGGCATCTTTATCCATGGATGCTTCCAATTGATCCACATATCCGACAATGTTGGAGAACATAATAACAAATGTATTCACCGTTGATGAGGCTAAAAGTCTACAACAGAAATATAAAATATCTTAAGAAATTAACAGAGAAATATAATGATAGGAAATTTATATATAAAATATTATTATATATACTATATATTTCTAATAGACAGGTCGAAGAATAGAAAAATACAAATTTTTGTCAAAATAGGATAAGTACGCTGATATATTCTACATTGTTATCTTTTGTTTACGGTATATACATTTTATAAATTCAAATCAAATATAATTTCAAATCAATCATTTCAAATCAAATCTAAGACTCATCAATACATATTACGATTGTAATTTAAATATTATAAATATTATAAATATTATTTCTCTTCGCAAAACTAATAATTCTGACTTATATTCTTTTATTAACCACACATTAGAAATATATAATTATATATTTTATTTTATTATTATATATCACACGCATATGAATATATGGAAATTATTAAATTAACGTAACATTACTTAACATATTTAATATTAATAAGATTGCAATTACCTGATATTATTGCTGATATTTTGAAAGATCTCGTACGGTGGTAGTTTAATGGAAGGTACTTTCTCTTCTAAAAAGTCCAAACCAATACAAACGAAATTGTCGACAGTTTTCATTGGTGTTTCCAATGTCTCGCCTATCCGATTGGTCATTGGACCAACGTATTCGGCACCTTTACTCAATCCATTTTCTAAGCTATCAAATACAATGGTAACGGATTCATGGGATTTTTTAACAGTTTCATACGCTTGACAAAAGGATGAGGTTACCGATAAAAATATCGGTAATCGAAAGAAACGTCGTGTGCAGATCATACAACTATCCTCTTCTTTCTTAATTAATTTATTATCGTTATTAGACATCGGATTTGCAAGATCGTTCGTGCCAGTCATAATACTGAGTTGCTAAAAATATAAACAGAAAAACAAACAAACGAAGTTCGACATCATATCTTCATAGTCGTCATGCTATTGGTCGATTTTCCTATACGAAAATATAAAATCAATTCCGACAAACGAATAACTTGCATTTATAACGTGATAATAATCACTTTCCAAGAAACTATATATATTTATTTCGATGGAAAATAACGAGAAACAAATATGAATATTAACTGATAATAACAATAACAATAACAAGAAGAATTCTACTATTAAAAAAAAAAAAAAAAAAAAAAAAAAATTTCCTAGAGGATTCGAACTATATTAATACTAGGAGAAAAGGATTAAGGTTTGTACACAAGAGAAAGTTATCGAATGCGAACGAGCACTTTTCAAAATTCTACGCCACACATACCACACGTACACAAATATATATATATATACACACACACACATATATATATATAACGTATAACACTAACAGTGGAAAAAAACATTACTAATGATAAATATTATACGTATACATATACATATATACACACACACACATATATATATATATATATCATTCGGATGTATAAAAATAATAATACTTAACACGTCACACTTCGTTCGTTTTGAAGGTGTTTCTAAAGGAAGAAAACAAAAAAAGGAAAATGAAGGAGAAAAAAAAGAAGGTATTACGTGAACCAATGTGCACGTGCAATGACAAATGTGGACACTGAATATCTTCGAAGAGTTCTACTCATTGTCAAATAATACGCACACGATATGCGATGCGCACGATAGTCGAAGGGGTCTCTCTGATCTCGAAGGTACTTTTGGAGTTATCCATACTCTTCCACCGAATGATTATTAACTCTCTTCCTTTCTCTCTCTCTCTCTCTCTCTTTCTTTCTGTCTTTCTCTTAACAGAGTCTTTTATTAACGTAATTCGTGGAAGTCGGCGGGGTTCACAACGAAATACTTAGACTATTGTCCCGCCGAAATTGTTTTCTTCTTTATTATCTATTTATTTGTTGTCTTTTTCTTTCTCTTTCTCTCTTTTTCTTTTTCTCTCTCTTTCTCCTATGTATCTCTATTACTGTTTCCTCTTTCCCTCCCTTAATATCTCTAAATATAGAGGGAACGACCCTGAAGTAAAATTCTGCTTTATTAACAAAAACCAAACCTCTCGCGACGTCGATCGAAGCTACGACTCACCCCACCTCTTTCCGACTCGATGCTTTCTTTCTATCCCCTCTTTCTCTCTTCCTCTCTTTCTCTCTCTCTCTCTCTCTCTCTCTCGCTCGCTCGCTCGCTCTCTCATGACGTCACGCGACAATTGAAAACCCACCACAACGCGGGAAAATTCAAATTCGATTTCACGATTTATACCTATGTAACTTCACCAGCGTTTTATTTATTTATTTGTTTGTTTGTTTGTTTGTTTGTTTGTTTGTTTGTTTTTCTTCTTTCGTAAATTCTTTTAATAATTTTTATTCGACGTAGAGAATCGTCGATCGAAACTATGAGAGTCCTTTCAATATGGACGCTTTCTCTCTCTCTCTCTCTCTCTCTCTCTTTCTCGTGACGTCACGCGGGAATTGGAAACCTACCACAACGCGGGAAAATTCAAATTCGATTTTGCGATTTATAGCTATGTAACTCTACGTTAATTTTCTTTTTTTTTTCTTTTTTTGATTCTATACATTCTTTCTATTTCTATCGTGACGTCACGTGAAAACTATAACGCGGGAAATTTAAATATATTCGTCGCTTTCCCTCTCGTAAACATATTTACGTCGATCGTAATATATTCGTGTATTTATTTATTTATTTATTTTTTTTTTTGTTATTAATTTTCTACTAGTTACTATTTATAATATCGAATCGTCGATATAGATAAATATATTGATTCTATATCGAATTAATATTTGTAACGATTCTAGATGAATTAAATTCTAGATGATTTAAACGCTCGACTCGTAAACGACGATTTGAACGATCGGTTTTTTCGGAGGTGTTGTCGTTGCGGATGCTGCGATATCTCGTAATACGGCTTCAACAGCTTCTTCCCATTCTTTTTCTTTGGAATCTGATCGATCCGATTGTGACCACTTTAATCGTGGCATCGAGACCACTGTTAATACTTTCCTAAAAATTATAAAGAATTTTTGTTGATCGGAACGACGATCGGAACGATTGAAAATTATAAAATAAAATAAAATAACACTAACATATTTCGTTAGATGAAATCATATATTGATATATTTTTGATACCTCAGATCAGAATGAAGAGCCGACATATCACCACCAGCATGTTCACCTAATCTTCGAATCGTTTCTGCCAAGGGTCCGCTCAATGCTTGCAATCTTCTCCAAGATTGAGCGTATTGTCTTCTCACTAGTTCTATGATGGTACTGGTCAATGCTAAGCCCACCAGGATGTATAAGGTACACAGTAACGTATACTTTGGCTTCTCTGCATGGGATCGACGATACGAAGCGTAGCTATAATTACGTATAGACAAACTGCGCGAAGATATTCAAAAGTCAATCAAAGTTACTTCGCTTAAAAAAATTTCTACTGTGACCAGGACTTGAAAGTTCTACCAAATCAATTCTCTAATATACCAAGATCTCGTTATAATCAAAACTTCAAAATACCTATTCGATACGTGCGGTCAATATGTTTATTTTTTTTCTTTTTTTATTTATTTTTCTTTTTCTTTTTCTTTTTTCACAAAAAAAAAGTCACACAAATCATATCGTTTTCGAACACTTACTGGGAACAAGATCGCCAAATCCTATGGTAGTCATCGTCACGAAACAAAAATAAAATCCTTCGAAAAAGCCCCAATCGTCTTCCCAAAGCATGAACATACCTGCGCCGCACGCCAAATATACGAAAAGTAATGCTACTGCTGCGACTGCACCTAAATAACAAAGGAAAAAGATATATCAACTTTTCGGATTGCAATCGAACGATTTATCTTTGTTCTTCTTTCCAAACATTCGTTTTTAATTACCAACTGATCTTCTCCCAGCTAGATTCATAGTAAAGCAAGGTGTGGCTGTTAGGAACGATAATCTCGATTTTGCTATAACAGTTAACTGGACAACAGCCTCGGCGAAAAGTTTGCCCCAATCGGCAATTACGGTCAAGGTTAAGGGAATTCCTATGATGGCGAAGAGAATGCAAAAAATTCTTCCATAATTCGTTGACGGTACTACGTTTCCGTAGCCTAAAGAATAGGGACAAAAAAAAAAAAAAAAAAAAAAAGAAAAAAAAAGAAAAGAAAAAAGAAAAAAAGGAATACAAATTTATCTTTCACGATAGAAAATATCTTTAGAGATGAAAAAAATATTGTAATTTACCGATTGTTGTGAGAACCGTGCTAGCAAAAAATACAGCTTGAAGGATGCTCCAGCGATCGGTAGAAATCGGTGGTAACTCTGCCAACCCTCGATCATCCTGTTCAATGGCTTCCGTAACGAAACTGACCAACATACCAGCTTCGGCAGTTTCTTGAATCGCCTCCTCGTATTCTCGTAATTTTACGTTCACCTAAAAGATTAATTTTTTATTCTCTCTCTCTCTCTCCTTCTCTCTTTTCTTTTTCTTTCTTCCTCTTTTCGTCAAATATTATAGATATTAAAATACACATAGATAGACATACACAGACGCACATAGGATTGTAATCTAATAAGTAGCAAGAAATTTCATATACTCGCCAGAGTTCTCAAGTTGGTCACATCGGTATTGTTAGAAATCGTATCGAGAAATCTGTATCTTTGCGTACGTAATTTCGTACGTAATCTTTCTAATCTTGCTAATTCTGCCGGAAGTTCGATCTGTCGAAAAACCTGAAATAATTTGTTAGGATATAAATAAAATTGCGTAAAGAAAATTTGAACAATTGAGATCATTCTAATCGTGTTAATTCCTTTGATAGAGTTCGATTTGTTTGAAAGATACAATGAATTTCGAATTTCGAAATTTCGAAATTTATAAAGAGAAGTTCAAAAGTAATCTCAATTAATTATTATTTCGCGTATAAATAATAGAAGAATATATAACGAAAATTGTCCTTTTTACTATTTTTGGTCGATTATGAGAGAATTAGAATTGTGTGCAACGAAAAAGAAAAAGGAGTAGAAATATGATTCTCTTTTCCATTTTTAAACGCACTTGACAATAAAAGGTATAAGTTTTCTGAAAGAAGATCCGGTTAGTCGCTTCCGCTTGAACATGAGTGTGTCCACTCAACGTTAATGTACATCCAAAGCGTTTAGAAACAAACGCTGCATGGATTTGTAATTTCAAGTACGATAAAATTAGATTTTATTTATCTTATTTATTTTTAATCGTACGATGGTCTCTTATTTTCTCTTTTTTTTTTTTGTTTTTCTTTGTAAATATTTTTAAATCGTTCAAAGTAAAGATATATTTTAAATTATTTAAATATTTGTAAATTATTCAGCAACACGACGCTAAACTAAAAAACTAAATACCATTAGAAGAAAGATAATAAGAGAATTAACGACCCGATCTAAACATTGAACAATTTATTTAAGAAATGTGATAGGTATGTAATAAATCTTTTTTTCCTTCTTCCTTTTCTTTCTTACAAATACACGATCAAGTATATAAACGCGATGAAATTCTCCGTGGAAATTCGTACATTTGTAAAATCCAGCAGCCGTGAACGTTCAAGTTGAAATACCATTTTCATCGGCCTGCTCTCTTCAACAACTAAAAATAGAATCGAATTGGATAGCCCGAGAGCGAAGCGTTTGTTGTAAAAACAAACTTATTTCTCCCGAAACTGATCGTTTCGTATTTACTTATGTATAAACAAAGTAAACGTAACGATTCTTTGCTTCTTCGTTTATTGCGTAAATGAACGAAAATAATATTGCTCGGTAGTATATAAAAAAAGAATTTTTGAAAATAAAACGATTAAATATTTTATCTATTTATTTGTTTGTTTGTTTATTTATTTTTTATACGATTATAAATTAATATAATGCATTAGCAATAATTCTAAAGTTGATTTTTTATAACTCACCATACCACCGGCTGCCGTATAAACCATCAATGTTATTAAAAGGCCGACATGTCCAGCAACAGATTTTATTTTTCTCATAGTTTCTTCTCGTAAAAAAGGTTTAATTTCGTCAGAATTTCGAATATCATTTGATGATTCTGATCCGTTGATATCTTTGCTAACTCCATTGTATTGGCCAAGTTCGATAGACGAATTTGTTTTTTTACTCACTGTCATTATATAAACGAATAAATTGAAAATATTTTCAATAGCAGAAACTGTGCAAACGGAACAAGCAATCGTCGCGAACTGATGCAGATTCCACAAGGATCTTCGATTACTTCAAACACGTCTCTCCCGAATAAGATCGAATGGAACTCCATCTCTTCGGTTTTATCTACCAATTCAATTTACCCGCCACTCCAAGCGTCATCTAACGACGAAGCGTTCAAACTAATTCTCTCTTTTTTCTTTGTTTTCTTTTTCTTTTTTTTTTTTTTTTTTTCATTTATTTTATATCAATAAATATCAAACTATTATCGCGTAATAAGAGACATATTCTAAATGATTAGTATTAAATAAAAGTTTCTTCGATCATTTTTAAATTGCAGTATTTTCCTTTTTTTTTTTTTGTTTTATATTTCGAAGTATAAACATTTATATTCTTGGAAACTTGCATACTTTTATTTTTTTTTTATAAAGGAATGAATGAACTTTCAAATCTTTACTATATACGATTTACTATTCATAAAAAATTATTTGAGCATTTTTTTCTTCTTTCAAATTATTGCGGATATTGTCATGGTGATCACCCGGTATAACCAACGAGTAGGTCCCTCTAGCTGCAGAAACAGTAAGATAAATTTATTATGAACTGTATTATAAACTTAAAATTGTACTTTTCGTCAGTTTCCATCATGCAAAACTTGTGCTAGTTTTGTTGTTTATTGATACATTATTTGTTTCAAAAAGAGGAAATTTTAAAGAATATAAAAAAAAAACGTATACGTATGTGATATTTGAGATTTGAAAATTATATTCTATAACCAAAAACTGTTCGTTGTGAAAGTTTTTCTTGAAATTTCATCAATCATATGAATGCTTAAAAGGTTAGGCGTAATTTTTTTTTTTTTTTTTTAAATAATATCAATTTGTGACGATATAAAATATAATAAAAGCAATATTGATACTAAAATAAAATCTTTATCGTTTCAGTTGTATTCGTAGATAGATAACTAAGATAAAAATTAAAACATGTATCAAGACACTAATATTTTTTAACAACAAGTTTTGATCATGACAACGGTGAAAGTTCATGGCGGAATAGATATATTGCGGCTACCTGTTAATGAAGAAGAGCATGTCTTTCCACCATGGCAAATCAAATACACTCAATCTCATATACTTCACTCCAAGTGTTCAAAAAGCGAGAATGGCTGCGGTGACCAAGACGCTACTGCTTGCCAGTTTTGCATGTATGATATTTTTATAATTGCTATTATATTATATCGTCGAGCGATACTTATATATTTGATAAAAATCTTTGATAGATATAGTAAAACTTTAGAACTGCCACATATGCCAGACATGGTATTTCCAAATAACGTATTAACTCTGAAACATCGAGATGGAGCTGTTTTGCAATTCAATGCGCTTGATGCATTAAAATATGTTTCTAACGGTAAGATCAACGTACAACTTGCTTGCGCCGAAGCATGGAAAGAATCAAGGTAAACTTGATACTTCTACCGAAGTACGTACATATAAATTATAGATTAAATTTATATTGAACGCGATATGCAAACATTTATGACAGATCCGAAAGCAGTGAATTTTTAGAGGAGAAAGTTAAGCCATTCGATTGGACTTTTACAACCAATTATACAGGTACAATATCTGGATTTCATTTGGAAGAAACAAATGAAAGAATTGATTTAGACAAATTGAGAAGAAAAGAAAAAATTAGGTTTTATCATGATTTAACGCTTTTTGAAGACGAGCTTCATGATAATGGCATCGCTGTATGTTCTGTTAAAATTGTAAGTTGTAAAATGTAATGTGATAATTACGTATGTTAATCGCTAAAACTTATACATCTTTATCTATTACTTGTTTCATTAGCGTGTAATGCCTACTAGTTTCTTCATTCTCCTACGTTATTTTTTGAGAATTGATAATGTTATGTTAAGAATAAAGGATACTCGCATTTATCACGAATTTGGGCAAAATTATCTGCTACGAGAATTTACAACTCGGGAAGCCAAAGTTCAAGACATTCATGTAAGTATAATGTCATTGTAATTTAACAACTATATGTAAAATAATTTTCTTTATTATTTTTAAACAATAAATTATAAAAACAATATATCGTCAATAGGTATCTCCAGTATTGTTCATAGAACCAAGTGAGATAGCACCTCACTTACCGCTAACTGAAAGTTACTATCATAAATTGATTGTACAATCGAGAGAAGAATCGAAAATAGAGGATGGAACGTCGACTTCTGTTGATAACACAGTAGATAATACTATTACTTAATCTTTATAGACATTTTCTGAAAAACAAAAAAAAAATGAGTGATATCAAATATACTCAATCACAATTTATTACCTAAAGAAAAAGAACTAAAAACTTGCACGTATTTTGCAATTGAAAAAAAAAAAAAAAAATTATAAAATACTTTTCAGAAAATATATAGGATATTGATTTTATATGATGAATATAATTTGCTTGAAATCAGGCCACAGTAGTACAGAAAAGGAGTATGTAATTTCTATATGAGATGCAACGTAAAAAAAAAAAAAAAAAAAAAAAAAAAAAAAAAAACCTGTTAAACAATAATTTTCTGTTTAATCCGTAATAAAGTCGTTTCACATAAAAAAAAAATTATCAAATATCTTTGTAGTATAAATTATTTACTGGAATCAAGTATTCCATTCGTATCCATTAGCTTATCAGAAGAAAGTCATTATCAAACGAGAGATTAAAATATCTATTTCTGGTAAGATACAATATAAATATATAGCTCCGTAATAATAGATCCACGCATTAATTTTCCCATTTGATTTTTTAGATGAACGTCTTAATTCTGGATACAAATAGTTCGATAAGACAACACATTACGTCTTGAGAGTATAATGTTGAATGAAAATGAAAATGATATAAAATGGGGCAGATCGTATAACGAGGCAACCGTACTATAAACGTATTCATAAAGACCAACGATATACTGATAATAAAATCGTACATCTATACATACTGAGACAACGTATGTCTATATACCGATAGATTTCATTTCAGAATTATCAACGAGTTTTGTCTTCAAGGAATAAAATCAATAGGTATACAGCAGTTGTAATATTATATAAAAAATATAATTTCAATTTTGCAAAGATTTCATTAATGCATTTGTCACTTACGACGTATATTATCGAGATTTTTCTTTTTTTCTTTTCTTTTGTTCTTTCTTATAAATTTCCGTTCTTTTTTTCGATAATTTATTTAAAGATATTCCTCGACATCCTTCCTTCACTCATTTTAATTATTTTACGAGAATTTTCAATAGTCATAGAAATGATTATTGGATGCGTCGTAGGTATCGATGACAACATCATACGTTTCCATAATACACCCGTAGAAATGGCAATTCCCAGCCATATGCTTTACATAAAGCCACACCTTCGACTTGCATAGTCGATGTTAAGCGGGTGTGACTAGAGCGAATGGGCACGTACAACGAAAACAAAGATTTCTTCATATGTACATACATACATACATACACACACATATATAGATCCGACTTTTCATAAGCGAATTCATGTTTAAATATAAATCATTCTAAAGAATATAGAAACAATCGAATAAACGCAAATCAGATGTACGTTTTAAGATAATCGTTTAGAAAGATTTAATAAGATAATCTAATTACGAAAATAATATTATAAAAACTAGGACCCGATGAAAATCATTTAGAAGAAAGTAGTACGACATATTCATAATAACGTTAATTTTCAAAGGAGGCCAAGGATACTATGTAATACGAACGCGAGTCGTTCGCGTAATAACGATGTTACGCTGTTGTTGATGTCATGAGCATTAAGTTGGCCCATATATAATGCAGACTTTTTTTTTCTACCATACGTATTCATGAATCAAGAAGAATGAGCATACATTGAGAGAATTCAAAGCTTTAATCCGCAATCAATGACAGGTGAATGAATAATAATATCTTGATTGATTGCTATCAGCTGACACGATCGAAACGTTAAATTTTTTTATTTCCTCCTAGCAGAGATCGATCGATCTACCAGACACGATCATTGAAAGAAACTCTTTCATCAAATTGAAAGAGAACTTGGTCATGAAAATTATATTTCTCTCTCTTTCTCTCTCTTTTAAGATACCAATAAATTATTGTAAGTTCAAAGTTCAAGACTTCTATATCACGTGGTACTACTAACTTTCTTATCGAGTTTTAAGTTTGGTCTATGCAACCGTATTCTCTCTCTCTCCCTCTCTCTCTCTCTCTCTCTCTCTTATTCTTTCTCTCTTGGCACGCGTTAAGTCGCGCACCAGCCAAGGCGTAAGCCAATTTTCAGTTCCTAAACTAAAGCAAGTCCTCCTCCTGGTCGTTCTTCCCCGGCGATATCTGACCTTGGAAAGGTCACGTCTCTTTCACGCACACCTCGCCGCATTCCACGGGAGTACCTCGGTCGTTCTTAGCGAATGCAATTGTATGCTTATCGCTAAGAGATTCGTACGAGGCACGAGTTCAGAGAGTTGGATTTGGATAAATAGATAAGGACGAAGTAGATGTAGCAAGGTCACGTCTGGAAACTATCCAAAGGTACCTACATAATCTATGCGTGCGGGGATGTATATATATATATATATATATATATATATATATATATATATATTAATTGTTGTAAAACAAAAAAAAAAAGATAAAACATACGAAACAAGAAAGGAAGAAAGGAAGGAAATATCACTTGCAAAATCTTTGGAAAAATTTCGATCGAATGCTGGATCGATTCGATAAGAGATCGACGTGTCGTCGTCAATCGAGTGATCCTGGAGTAAACTCGTTACGGCCATGCTCGGAGAGCAAGGAGTGCGTGTAAAAACTTGGGTGAACTCCAGCGCGAAAAGGGAAGAAAAAGAAAGGGGAGAGAGAGAGAGAGAAAGATAGATAGATAGAGAGAGAGAGAGAGAGAGAGAGAGAGAGAGTGAGAGAGAGAGAAATGAAGAGGAGTGGAGAGAAGGTTGGAGTAGGCGCTCGTTCCTGGGTGAAGCTCGAAGGGTACCCCTCGCTCTCCTCGCCATCCTCGGCAGCACGATCGCCATCATCAGCGTCACTAGAAGCAACAGCAGCAACAGCAGCAGCAGCAGCAGAAGTAGCAGGAGTCGCCCTTCAATGTGCCAGTGTGCGTAGGTGTTTCCGGTCTGGCCGCCATCGGCGTCGTCGTCGTCGACGACGACGACGACGACGACGACGACGACGGAGACGACGTGCAACGGAATGGTCTGCCGCGTCGTGTGTAAAAGAGAAGCATACAGAGAAAGAGAGAGAGAGAGAGGAAGAAGAAGGTATGCGAGCCACGAATGCTTCTCTGTCTTTGTATATACGTACATATATACGTATGTATATGTGTGTATACGTGCACTCTTTCTCTCTCTCTCTCTCTCTCTCTCTCTCTCTCTCTCTCTCTCTCTCTCTCACTCCCTCTTCCGAAAGAGAGAGGAGCAGCCTCGGCCGGAAGCAGTTACTCGTACGATGCAACGAAAATATCAGGCGTCCGTTTCGCAATCAGCCGACCCGCGTTCGTCGAGTTTAATATAGAACACTGGTGGTGGTACGCCCAGTCGCAAAAACACACCACGCACGTTGCCTTCGCTCGTGTAAACTGGCTACTATGTCTCTTTCTATCTCTATCTCTTTTTCTCTCCCTCCCTCTCTCTCTCTCTCTCTCTCTCTACCCCTCTTTCGTACTCTCTGTGTACACGCGAAAGCTCCGAGATCCAACCTTTTAATGGACGACTCCCAATGGACACCACCACCACCACCACCACCACCTTCTTCTTCGTGGTATCCTTCTTTTTTTTTTCATCGTGACCTTGACTCTTCGGATGGCATTTTTGTATGGTAGAGACTCTAACACATCCGTTGGATCTGTCTCTTGAGGAGAAAAAGAAGGAAAAGGAAGAAGAAGAAGAGGAGGTGGAGGTGGAGGAGATGCAGAAGGAGAAGAAGTAAAAGAAGGAGGAAGAAGAGCAGGGGAAGGAGAAGAAGAAGGAGACACCGAGGAGCAGCGAACTCTGACATCTTGGCGACGATCGTCTTCCGTTGCTCCCTCGTGCATTCGTTCGAGTGTAGAGAGGAAAGGATAAATAAGCGTGAGGGAGGAGAAGCGTGAAGGGCGTTGTTGTACGACTATCTCTCTCTCTTTCTCTCTCTATTCTCTCTTCTCTCTCTCTCTCTCTCTCTCTCTCTCTTTTCCTCGAGGCTACGCACGCCAAGTAGGAGAAGGAGGACGATGATGACGAGAAAGAGAGAGAAAGAGAGAGATTGAGAGGGAGGAAGGGGTACTTCCGGTCACGTGAATCACTGCACCGACCAGCCACTTTGCTCTCTTCTTATTTTCGGCTCATCTCGCCGCTCTCTTGAGCCCTTCTTCTTCTTCTTCTTCTTCTTCTTCATCGTCGTCGTCGTCGTCATCCTCCTCCTCCTCCTCCTCCTCCTCCTTCTTCTATCCTTCTCTCTCTCTCTCTCTCTCTCTCTCTCTCTCTGTCTCTGTCTCTTTCCTCCCTCTCTTCACCCCTAGGCTTCCCCTGCTCGTTTCTCGATTAATGTACCGCGTCACAAATCGGTCACGAACGGACGAAGCAAACACAGTGGGACGACGTGTTCCCTCTCTCCGAGAGAGAAACAGAGAGAGAGAGAGAGAGAATGATGCGTGGGGTTCTGTAATTTACAACGGATGCGGTGCATCCAATGCAACATTCTACGGGGCACACGAGGATGCCCTGAATACTTTCTCACTCTCGCCGAATATTTTCGTTCGGCAACCTTCCGGATGTTAGTCGAGTTTTGCCGAGGGAGGATGTGATATCCCTCTTTCGAATCCTCCTCCTCTTCCTTCTCTTCATCCTCATCATCATCATCATCATCATCATCATCATCGTCGTCATCATCGTCATCGTCGTCGTCATCTTTCTTCTCTTCCTGCCCCCACTCCACAACTCACCTCCCCTCTATTAAAAAGAAAAAAAAAAAACTCGCTCGTTGCTTAGTCTCTATCATTTACACGTAACGTTCTACTTTTATCTACTACTACGAGAGTGTAATAGATTGTTAGATAAAGTTACACCTAATGGTAAACGCACGTAAGTAGATAGATAGATAGATAGATAGATAGATAGATACAGATATAGATATAGATATATATATATATGTATATATTTACAAGACATATACAGAGTGTATAGGCTTAACATTAATAAAAACTTGATTTCTTTCGATTGGCGAGACACACGCACTCACGTATTACACGCATACATACACAGCAGACGCTACCGAGGCATTCAAAATTTTTTCTATCCTCTTTTTCTCTCTCATTCTTGTCATTATCTTAACAGACGACATACTCTTTCTCTCTCTCTCTCTCTCTCTCTTTAGAATTTTTACAAGGGATGCTTTTTACACCAATGAATTCGATCGACGTAGAAAAATTGAAAAAAAATAATTATATATATAATTATATATATATATATATACATATACATACATATACATACATACATATATATGTGTATATATATAATTTAAAAAAAAGGAAGAACATGGAAAGAGAAGTAGAAGTCGATAGAACGGAAAGAGACAGAACATTACTTTTTTTTTTTCTTATTCACATCGTATCGATATAATCCTTTCTCTCTTTCTCTCCCTCTCTCTTTCTTTCTATTCTTTATTTCCAACTCCCTCTTTCCAAGTTCACTCCTCGTTTTACGTCCCTCCCCATATAATCTTTCTCTCGTCACATTCCGCGCAAACATCGAAGCGAACATTTGCTCGCACATACGATCGCCATTTTTCTCTCTCTCTCTTTCTCTCTTTCTCTTTTTCTATCTCCTCCTCTTTCTCTGTCTCTTTTGCCGCCTCGGTGTCTCTCCTTCGCGAGAAGGCGAGCGAACGGCAAAATTATATGTTACAGCTCTTGTCGTGTCTTTTTAATACAAGAAAAAATGAAAAACAGAAAAAAAAAGGAACAAAAATAATAATAGTAATATTATAATTTCGATCTCGACAAAGATATAGCACGTTTTTGTCGTTGTTTTTATCGATGTTCTTTCTTTTCTTTTCTATTTTGTTTCTCCTTTACTCTTCTTCTTATTTATGTTCTTTTATACAATTTTTCTCTGCAATTTTAAGGGCGGATATACATGTCGTTTAGCTCGATGTTTTCTTCGAAAAGAAACGAAAAAGATATACACACACACACACATAAATGTGATCTCATTAACGAGACACTCGCGCAAGACTAGATAATACTGGAAGAGGAATTAAGAAGAACAGAATAAAATAAAATAAAATAAAATAAAATAATAATATTAATAATAATAATAATATTAATAATAATAATATAATAATAATAATAAAAATAATAATAATAATAGAGGGAAGAGACTATCTAAAAAAAAAAAAAAATAGAAATAAAAAAAATTAGAATAAAAGAAAAAAAAAGATGAAAACGCTCCAAGATATCTCGAACCAAACGTATGCACATCCGCTGTTTCTCCCTCTCCTTCACCCTCACTCTCTCTCTCTCTCTCTCTGTCTCTCTGTCTCTCTCTCTCTCTTTCGCACATTCTACATCGACGTTCCATTCACACACCCACGCACACATACGCACCCGGTCTCCTCTCTTCTCTCAATAGAGAGAAAGATAGAAAGAGAGATAGAAAGAGAGAGACACGCTTCTTTCGCGATCCAAGACGCGTGCACTTGTCTCGATCTCGTCCTAGGTACATATATATATATATATATGTATGTATGTATTTCTGTATGTATGTATATACGTCCTATATACTAAGCTCTCTGGCTGGGTTGCTTCTTCGATGCTCTTTTGCTGATGGGGGCAAACTCTATAGAAACCGAGACACGAGTTGCCCGTATATTCAACGTAACTATAATACCAAGAAGATGACGAAGGAAAAAAAAGAAAGAAAGAAAGAAAAAAAAAAAGAAAAGAAAAATTGCGATCATCCCTTAACGTCTTTCATCATTTTTTTTCTATTTTTTTCTTTCGATATTTTTTTTATCGATATGATGAACAAAAAGTGGGAAAAAGACGTTTTAAAGGACTTTCATATTTGTCTAAAGAAATAGAAAGAGAGAGAAAGGGAGGGAGAGACAGAGAGAGAGAGAGAGAAAGAGAGAGAGAGAGAGAGAGAGAGAGAGACCTCGACACTTCCACCATATATATATATATCATATATATATATATATATATATATTTACGTGCTACGCGTTCGACTATATATATTTGGCAATATATCCGCGAATAAATTAATCGTAGAAAAGATGATCCTTTATACAAACATAATATACAATATACATATATTTAATATATGAAAATTTTTTCGAGCCGATACGCACACATCTATGCGCAAGAGTTCGTCCCCTAAACGTTTTACATTTTCGTAGTGTACACAAGTTAGCTCTCTCCCTAAGTCGTAAGTGGTATGTCGCTCGTATTCTAATCCCTCTCGCCTATCTCTCTCTCTCTCTCTCTTTCTCTCTCTCCTTCTTTTTCTCTCTTTCTCTTTCTCTCCCACGCAGGCATACTCACACATACGTAAATGTCAAGACACGCATGCACACAGATACGCGCATATAAGCAAACACGTCCCTCTCATCGTACACCGTTTCTATGTATGTATGTATACGTTCTCGCACGTGAAAGAATAATAAATAAAACACTCGCGGCGTGATCAGACGTTACGATAATAGTTGTAATAATAATTAATAATTAATAATAATAATAATAATAATAATATAATAATAATAATAATAATAATAATAATAATAATAATAGTAATAGTAATAGTAATAGTAATTTAGTTCGTCGGTGTAAAAACGTTCGAATTCCGGACTTAAATGCAACTCTTGTACTTAATGCAATGCGCATATATCGCACCACCCTCCTCACCACCCCGAAGGTGTGAGTCCAGTATAGATTTACAGGATTAAAAAATCGGAGGGCGATCGGTCGGTTCAGAGTTCCGGGGTTACTGGATCGAGTAGCCTTTTCTCCGGATCCCTGGAATAGCCGATGTCGTTGGCTATCGCATGATGCCTGCTCGAGGTGTTGCTCCCTGTTAATACACCGGGCTCACATCGGCAGCCTTGCGAGGCGTGCCGCGCGTAACACGTCTCGCAAACGGCTACGCAACCCTTAAGTGGCCAATAGCAAAGTAAACAAGGCATCGCTAGGGTCAAAGCACTGAGACAGGCCCATCTCGATAGGGTCCTGTTGCCGCTGCAAGAACATGGCTGATCGGCACAACTCTCGCCATTGTCGACGTCCATCGAGGATGGCCCGTTGGCACCGCTACCGGGTCCACCACCTCCGCCATTGCCATCGACGCAATGATAAAACAGTCCTTTCACGCAGCACAGGCATGAGGCATAATCGAGGACAGTCTCGGCCGAGCAAAAGCAGGAATCGTTACAGAGCCATCTGCTAGGTAACGGGGGTGGTTCCCGACAAGACTCGCAACGACACCTCCCGCAATATTCGCAGATGATCGAGAGACCGGGTTCGTAGGTCCTCGAGCCGAGGGCGTTCGCTGGTTCCTTAGTGAAGGAGACCGGTTGCTTCGTTACGGCCCTCCTGTCGCCTCCTTCCCTCAATATCCTAACCGTAGCAGGAGCCGTGTTAATCGTCGAAGCCGTACCCGACAGGATAATACCCGATGAATGATTATTGCTCGCGTCTACCAAACCCCGACGCCTAGAGCCGCTGGTATTGTTGACGACGGCTCGATGAAGGCTCGGTATGCCACTGTCCGTGGCATGCTTACCTCGCGACCTTGCCCTCTCTTTTTTCGGACAATCGTTGCCCGAACGTTTGCCGTCGATGGTGTCGACTAGGACGATACCGTCGAGACGACGTTCAACGACATTGGATTGTTGCTTGAACGGTGTCTCAACGTATTCGTTGATGATCCTCTCACCATCCGGCCTCGGTGTAGCCAAGCTAACTTCGCCGAGCGGACTCCTTGGTGGAGTGGGGACGTCCATCGAGGTAGGCGTTAGGAGATTCCTCGGGGAAACAGCAGTTTGCAAGGTGGCCGGAGACGGTGACGATTCGAAGCTCTGAGCTGGCGGAGTCCGCACGTTGCTCGTCGGTCTACTCCTGAAGGAGGAACTCAAAGAGGAAAGGGGTGCCAACGGTGCCGTCATTGGTATCCTCAGGGCCGTCGTCGTCGTCGACGTCGGAGACGCCGTCGTCGTCGTCGTCGTCGTTGCTGCTGCTGCTGCTGCTGTCGTTGTTGCTGTTGTTGTCGTTCCTGTATTCGTCGTCCCTGTATTTGACGGGGACGTTCTTGGAGGTGGGAACGGTCGATTGTGGTCGTGGACGCGTACATGCTCGCCGTCGACGACGCCATTGACGACGGCAGCCCGCGAGAGCCCCGGTATCGCATTCTTCTGCGACATCTGCCGACCTCTCAGTTCAAAACAGTCCCCTTGCTGATGTCTCTGATGACGAGGACGGCACTCCTCCTTCTTCGTCGCCTCCAACTCCTCCTCGTTCTCCCTACGATCCTCCAGCTGGTGCTGGTAGTTTTGTCGTTGCTGCTGCTGCTGCTGTTGTTGTAATTGTAACTGTAACTGAAACTGTTGATGTTGCTGACGAACTCCGTTTCCTCCTCGGAGTACACTCGGTAGGACTGATTCTTCTCCTCCCCCGCTCGCCAGTGATGCACTCGACGAAGACAACGTCGCCTGCCCGCTAGCCCATCGTTGAACACCGTTCGTCGGTGTTGCTGTCCTTCTACTACCTGGAAGAATCGGCGTAGTACACTGCTGCTGCTGCTGCTGCTGCTGCTGCTGCTGCTGCTGTTGCTGTTGCTGTTGCTGCTGATGCTGTTGCTGTTGCTGCTGTTGGAGTGTTGTTGTCGTGATACGCACAGCCCAGCCCGCGCGAGGTGGTGGCACTCTCGACGGGGGCGTTCCATTAGCAAGGATGGTACTCGGTAATACTCCGCGTCCGCTTCCCCTCGCCCTCGCGACACGCGCTTCATCCCCACCTAAAATCAAATAAGCAAACATACTACATCAGTATCATCCTTCGACGATCAAAACCTTATTTCGAAGGGGTTGCTGCGAGGAGAGAGACTTTGGAGACTTTAACGCGCCGACAAGCGAGATGCCATTTTACTAGGGTAAAAGAGAGATTCGCCACGGTGTGCACCGATCTACCTACGTTATGAGAACGAGAAAGAGAAAGAGAGAGGAAGAGAAAGAAAAAGGAGAGAGAGAGAGAGAGAGAGAGAGAAAGAGATGGAGAGACTCAAGTGGGCGTAGTAGTGGTACGAGTGGGTGCTCGTAGTTCGCGCGATGCGACCGTTGATTCAGTGATCTTCGGCCCACTCGGTTGCGCCCACAACCCACAGAAAGAATCGACCGTTTTCTTTCGACCAAAACGATCCACGTACGGGTCCACGCATTCGTTCGATCGAAGCCACCTTCGTGTTCCAAGTTTCACGATTTCTCTCTCCCTCCCTCCCTCTCTCTCTCTCTATCTATCTACCGATAATTTTCACGCGTGTGCGTATACACGCGTGTGTACGTGTACGTGTGTGTAAAGTTTGTGTACAGATTAATGATTATCTTTCTTAAACTGGCCACGATTTTCCATCTTCGTTTATTCACAAAATTCGTGCCACGAGAGTCGTACGTTCGATAAAAATTCTCAAAGGATTTGAGTAGGTACGAACGGTGATATATACAGCGAAATTCTTACGGAGAAACCGCGAAGAACGTCCCTATTAAATTTCTTTTATAATCGACCCGACGTTCCACGGCCCACTCGAGGCGCCCACAGATTTCTAAGAAACGTTTCAACGTTTCATATGTAATATACTCTCGCGACGCTTCTCAACGGGAAGAGAGACAAAAAGAGAAAGACGGACGGACAGAGAGAAAGAGAGAGAGAAATATATATATATATATATATATATATATATATATATATATATATAAAGAGCGAATATGGTGTATGTCTCCTCGGTTAATCCATCAGGATCGTATCACCTCGTATAACCACACGCACACACAAGCACACACTAAGCAATCTCTTATAAATCACAATTTACGGAATCGTCCGAAGAGACACGATCAATCCTCCTACGTACATAAACTTCCGCTTTACCCCCATTTACAAATTTCAACGTAATATATCCTAATCTAAAAAATAATTGTATGTTTGCACGAAGAGGAAAGAAGAAACAGAGAGAAAGAGAAAGAGAAAGAGAAAGAGAAAGAGAAAGAGAGAGGATTGATCTCGAACGTTTTCTCTCTCGCTTTAGAGAGAAACAGAAAAATAAAGGAAGAGAGAGAGAGAGAGAATGAGAGAAGCACACACGTACACAGAAAGATACACGCGAACGCACACACGTGCCACATATTGCTGCCACGTACAAACGCGCACACATTCTCGAGTAAACAGGCAGTCCATTGAAGAGGGTGCCCTGTCTCATCCTCTTACACTTAGGGTAGAATACGCGAGCTATCGTCGACGGACTGCCATAGGTCAGTCAAAAGTCCTATAGTCGTCCGTAAAGTTGAGATAACGTCGACGATTTCCGGCTTACATTCTGCTCTCTATCATCACTGTACTTTCTCTCTCTCTCTCTCTCTCTCTCTCTCTCTCTCTCTCTCTCTCTCTCTCTGTCTTTCTCAAGCACACACACTCTCTTTCTCTCTGTCTTTCTCAAGCACACACATACACTCTTTCTGTCTCTCTCTTTCTGTTGCTTTACATTAAACACGATAGAACGTAGAATAAAAACGGAAAGGAGTAAATGAAAGGGTACAGTAGAGAGAGAGAGAGAGAGAGAGAGAGAGAGAGAGAGAGAGAGAGAGAGAGAGAGAGAGAGAGAGAGAGAGAGAGAGAGAGAGAGAGAGAGAGAGAGAGTAAAAAGATGATGAGGAGGGAAAATAGAAGACAACTTTCCAGGTACGAATGAGATAAGCTACGGATTCTAGTGATGAATCGATCGTGAATCATTTAAAATGAAAATTAACAGAAGAAACAAACACCGACGAGAAGGTCTTGTCTTCTTCGTCATTATCGTCGTCTTCGTCGTCACATCATTGTTCGGTAAAAGTGCCGATTCGCGAGCTACGTACGTTCTGTCGCTTGCTTAATATCCGCATTGCGATCGACGATATCTTGGACGGTATTCTTACGTGATCCGGATGCTACGCGGACGCACGACTGATTGCGGCATCGGAAGCACGTTTCTTCGTATTTCGAATTCCACGCCTACGTTTGTCTCTAATGAACAATCACGTACATCATGTATGTATATGAACAAATTTGCAAATTAATGGAGACATGGTATACTCTAACTAAGTCGTTATAAAATTGCCTGTACTATGGATCATAATGATTTATTGATATATATATATATATATATATATATATATATATATATATATGTATATCATTCATAACAATTATATACAGACACTAATATTATTTCGATAGAATGTATATATATGTATATATATATATGAGCGTTTATACGATTATGAAATCGACGCGATTTAGATATGTGATGTTTTATTTAGAGATAATTAGAGAACAACATATAAATGTTAGATAAATATTGTATAAAACTTTTTCGTACTTATCAATTTATACGACACTTTCATAATCATCGCAATATATAGATATATACACATAGACACACGCACACATACGCACACACGTATGTATCTATGTACAGTAAAATGCATATATATATATATATATTTTTTTTTCTATTGAAAAACGAGAGAATAATATACGAGCGCCCAGAAGCATTTCCGGTATGCGACGGAAAGAGACAATAAAAACTAGTGGACGTATAACGGAGAAAGAAAGAAAGGAAGAAGGAAAGAAAAAAAGATAGATAGATATATGGATAGATAGACAGATAGATAGATAAATGAACGGACGGACGAATAGATAGATAAATACATACAGATGGAAGGACATGGAGAAGTTAATTGGAACGAAAGAAAAATAATTTCATGTCGCGAAGCAGGAAGCGGAGTACGATAAGACCGGATGTCTCGTCTCGCGATACGCTCTTCCTCGATAGATTCAGTCTCGGATCGCTGATAAAGCCGAAACCGAAAGAGAGACACTATAAGAAAACGAGAAGACAAAACGAAAATGATGATGATGATGATGATGATGATGATGATGATGATGATAATGATCATAATGACGACAACGACGATGACGATGACGATGATTATAATAAAAATTGTTAGTGATTGCTGTAGGAGTATTTAATCGAAATGGCAATCCTTTAAACACGATCAAACTTGATGAACTTAACTGATAGATTTCTGATGATCTAGACTTCTTATACTTGCATGACGATAATCGCGATGACGATGATGAAAAAAGCAAGCACGACAGGAAGTATAACTGGTTAGCCGAGATGGGATCGATATAATCGATACTTTTCTCTCGTGAAAACGTTCATCGAGAGAAGTATGTAAGTACGTAGATCTATGTAAGAACGAACACACACACACGCGTACACATACACACAAATATATATGAACGTAGAAATACAGAGAGGGATCGTTGGACGCGAGAACCTTGAAAATGAAACGTACGTTATACCGGGCGAACCTTTTACTTTCGATACTATCCTACGCGAGCGTAAATGGTACGTCAGAAAGAGAAGGAGATCTGTGTCTCTCTCTCTCTCTCTCTCTTTCTTTCTCTCTGTCTGTGTATGTGTGTATGTGCGTACACACATACACACATATATATATATATACACAACTAGAGATAGATATACGATACAAACGATAAATGACTTTAGTCGCGTTGAGGTAAATACATGATGGACAATGGAATGAAAATATACGATAGCGATAGAAAAATGTTAAATATAAACAGTGTAGTAAGTATATAGATAGATTATTTACAGGATATATAAAGAAAAACATTTTTTCTTTTCCTTTCCCTTTTCTTATTTCGTCGCATAAATTTTTCACAAAGCTCTCCACACATTCACACGCACACGCACACAAAGAAGAGATAATAAGATTTATTATATCTGCAAGAACTATTTGAGAAAGAAAGAAAGAAAGAAAGAAAGAAAGAAAGAAAGAAAGAAAGAAAGGAAAAAAAGAGAGAGAAAGATAAAAAAAAAGAAAAAAAGATACAAAAAAAAAGAAAGAAGAAGAAGAAGAAAAAGATAGAAAGGGAAAAAAAGAAAAACTTACTGAAGATTCATGGGACTAATGGAAAAGCAGAAAAGAGCGTGGAGCTCGGTGTCTCGTCGTAACAGCAGGAGAGCCGGAGCAGGGGCGAGGGGCAGGGTCCGAGCGTGTCGGGGGCGTGTCAGCAGCGGTACAGCACGCACGCGCGCACAGAGATACCAACTTTCGACCGGCGATCGTTCCCGTCTTCGTCTCCGTGTTCGTGTTCGTGTTCGTCGTCGAGTTCTCCGTAGGAAACGAATCTAAAATCGTCATCCAATTCTCTAACTCGATGGCACTCGTCCGAAGGGAGAGAAGAACTTTAAGGAGAGTTGTACGCCTGCCGTTGTCGTTCCCTTTTAACCTTTTTCTTTTCTCCTTCTCGAGCCAAGACCGAACGAACGCGTGAACGCGAATGTGAATGTGAGTAAAAGAGAGAGAGAGAGAGAGAGAGAGAGAGAGAGAGAGAAAGAGAGATAGTAGTTCTCCCGCGTTGTTTACGAGCGAGCCGTCGCTCGGAGCGTATCGACGAGCAGCCACTCTTGTTGCGCTACTGCCTCCGCTCTTACGCCGCTACTACACACGCCACGACGGCTCTACTTCCATAAGGTAACGTCCGACGCTAGAGTAGACCGACTACTACACACTGTTCGAGAGAAGTAGACTTAGCTAGCTAGCTAGCTCGCTAACTTTCTTGCTTCGTTTGTTCGTTTGTTCGTTCGTTCGTTCGTTCGTTCGTTCGTTCGTTCGTTCGTTCGTTCGTTTTCCTTCCTCCTTTTTTCTTCTTCCACCTCTTTTTCTGCTTTCCTCGAAGATCTACTCTGCCCTCTCATCCGCTTATTCTTTTTTCTTCTTTCCTTTTCCTTTATCCTTTCTTTTTGAAGCGAGCAGCATCGAGAAAGGGAGAGATGAGAACGGCAGGAAGAGAAAGAGATAAATAGGAATAACACGAGACTCCAACGATGAGAAGACGACTAAGAAGACGATCAAGACGACGAAGACGGCGGCAGCGGCGACGGCGATGCTTGGCGGCGCGTCTCGAGAACGCGAAAAGCGCGACGGAGAATATAACGAAAGAATTATTCGGAAAGAGAGAAAGAGAAGGAGAAAGAGCGAGAAAGAGATAGAGGTAGAAAGAGATAACGAAGAATAACGAAAACGATGACGTTCACCCTCGAATTATACGTGTGAATATATATATATATATATATATATATATATATATGTACGTATTTTACTACTATGGTAGGACTATGTATATATACGTATATATATACTACTACTACTACTGCTACGATACACGACGCGAGAAAAAGAGAGAGAGACGCGCACGAGCGCTGTGCTGGCGAACGACTGACAATGGACTCCCGGTAAGCGGTTAGAAGCGACGAGAGAAGGGGGCGCGCCGTACGTAGAGTAGGGAGACGGGAGTGCCGATTGGACGGAAGTGCCCGAACGACGGAGACGGAAGAACCGAGCGAGAGAAAGAGACGGAGGAAAGTAGGACGAGGCGGACGAGAGGGAGAGGGGGAAGCAGGAAGAGAAGAAGGTGGGAAGGAAGCCATGAATGGCGACCGACGGACGAGGGGAGAGAGAGGAGCGTAAACGAGCGAGCGCACGAGCGAGTGAGAAAGAGAGAGAGAGAGAGAGAGAGAGAGAGAGAGAGAGAGAGAGAGAGGGAAAAGAGAGTGGGCAGCGGCCCGGTCGTTCGTGACGGTACGACGTTGCCATCTGGCGATATTGTGGCGAACTACCGAAACGCAACACGAAGCTTTTCATGAATGAGCGGAAGCTATCATTGAAGCTTTGCATTGAATGAAAACATTACCTCTCCGCCTGTCGTCCTCCTCGTCGACGAGCGTAACGACGTCGACGGCGACGCGCTTGTTTCTCGACGATCGATTCGATCGCTAAAGAGACAGCAAATATCTATATATATTTTATATATGTATATGTGTATATATAATATGTATATATATATATATATTCACACATATATATATCCACACATATATACATACATATACAAAGTAGAAAAAGAGAGAAATAAATGGAGGGGGAGAGAGAGAGAAAGAGAGAAGAGCTCGAGGCGTTGTCTCGTTCAACGCATAGAGAAGGAGGAATGAGACGAAGCGAGATAGGAACAAACGTATCGTGTTCCATGGCGCATCGATCGAGTCCTTTTGACGTCGTTCATGGCGTTTTACGGTGGGCGCGTTACATCCATCGGCCGGCCGATGGTGTGCCCAACGGCATTCTCTCTCTCTCTCTCTCTCTCTCTCTCTCTCTTCCTTTCTTTCTCTTTCTCTCTTCGAGAGACCGACGTTTTCAGGACCGTGTCACGCGGTAAGGATCCCCTGGAAGGTCGACCAGCCGTCCGCGCGCCGTCCATTCGCGTAACGCGTACGCCGAGTCATCCTACTCGGACTCGCTCCGATCGTAACCTCGAAGAATGGCTTTGACGTCGTATACGTGTTTACTTGTGTGTATACGTGTATGTGCGTGTATTTGTGTGTACGCTGAAAGAGAGAGAAAGAGAGACTCGCGGAGTGGCAGATGTTTCCTGTCATCGACGTCGATCGTCGTCGTCGTCGTCGTCGTCGTCGTCGTCAAGTATCGACTAACGCGATTATATTTTTTCTCTTGGTATATTTATTATCTAGATCCATTCATTCGATGGAATTGAACGACATTTTAAAGATAAGATTTTAGAATGCCAGAGGGACAAAAAGAAAGAGAGAAAAGGGACACGAAGAATCGCGAAGGTTTAGTAGTCGGGTTTTAGTCAAAGCAAGTACATCAAAGTTCGACTCGACTCGTCCGATCCCTCTTGTTCCTTCTCGAGAACAATAATCCTACATTATAGTCCCGTTTCGTCTTCTCTTTTCTATTCGAACGCGACTGTAAGCTAAGCTTCTTCTTCGTGCTGGCATAGACGAATCTAACGAAAGAACGAACGGACGAGTCGAACGAATCAACGAACGAACGAACGAACGAACGAACGAGTCACGAGAGAGGGCGCAGTAGGGGGGAGAGAGAGAGAGAGAGAGAGAGATGGGAGGGGAAAAGAGAAAGAAAGAGAAAATGAGAGACCGTCTTGTTCTGCCGCGCTACTCGATTCTATATTTATCCCTCTCATTAATTCTATCCTCGTCGTGCACCGTTCATTCATTGGTGCGACCGTCTCTTTCTTTACCTTACCCAGCCTTACCACCCGCCGTCTCCCGTCTCTCTTCTGCGTACGCACGTTCATTCATTTCGTCTTTGTCTCACCGCCGTGACTGGATTCGACTCTCTCTCTCTCTCTCTCTCTCTCTCTCTCTCTCTCTCTCTCTCTCTTTCTTTCTTTCTTTCTTTCTCTTTCCTTCTCTATCGCGACTGGCCACGTTAGTCTCTCTGTTTCTCTCTCTCTCTCTCTCTCTCTCTCTCTCTCTCTCTCTCTATTTCTCCTTCCATCTACTACCGTACCCACACTGCAGTCTCGCAGTAACGTAACTAAACAACTCCGGACCCCCATTCTTTTCTTTTATCATACCTCGATGAAATTGTCTTCTTTCGTTGAATTTTTTCCCCCTCCTATTCTTTTCTTTCTTTTTCTTTTAATGTTACTCTTTAAAAAATAGAAAACATCATCCGAGTCAATTAAATTATTTTTTTATCCGAACGATCTCTACGATACCTCTCGAGGAATTATCGATTCTCTCGACTTGGTAAAATTAACGACAACTGAATATAATGACTAAAGGCGGAAAGAAAGATCAGATGAAAATTCGTAAAAAAAAAAAAAAGAAAAAGAAAATAAATGAATAAAAAATATATATATATATATATATGAAACAAAATGAAATAAAAAAGATTGTACGTTGGTTTTATTCGAGAACCATTATCGATTGTTACGTTACTGACAAGAGGAGACGCTAGCGTGTCAAGAGAGAAAAGCGAAGGGGTTGGTTGTTGGAGCGAGCAACGAAGCGAACGTTGACGAAGGTCCGAGAAGAATCTCCTTTATCGAGAAATTATATTAGAAATTCGAACGATTATTATATTATTTCATTAATATATCGAAAGAAGAAATTATCAAGTATATTTTTTTCTCTCTTTTTTTTCTTTTTCTTTTCCTTTCCTTTCCATCGATCATTCTCTCGATTAGATAGAAAATTTTTTTTCTTCGTTTAGCTAACGTTTGCGAATAATATAAACTAGACGACGAACGAACGAACGAACGAACGAACGAACGAACGAACGAACGAACGAACGAACGAACGAACGAACGAACGTAAGTACGATCGATATACATACACGTACGTATATATATACTAAATGTGCAGCGTGCATTCTAATCGGTGACGTTTCCTCTCCGAATATGCAACGACGTATGCATATACATATACAATATATATATGTATATATATATATATTCTTACTTGCACACAGGAAGCTCCGACCAGATTAAATGCGCAGGAAGTATGGAGAGCGCGTATTTAGTAGCGCATAAACGGCTTCATTTTTCGAATTATCGTTACCATGCGCTCTCCTACGAATATAGAAAGCCGCCCATTTCCGACAGTCCCCCTTCTAAACGCGACCAGATCTTTGATTAATTATTTTCCGGAACTCGTTGCAATGTTCTTTCCGTCGGATATGCATATACATACATACATATATATATATGTATGTATGTATATAATAACATAAATACAATATATCTATGCATGATGTATTACGTATACGTGTATATACAATTCCTTCAAAATCAACACGTTGCATATTAACACCATCTGAATACGTAATACGTTTGATTACGTCAACCAATTTCCAATTATTATTCTCACATAATACGTTCCTTTTATCTTTGAATAATCTTTCAAAGTTAGCGATCTTAACATCGATCTTTAATAAACGTATATACGTTCATAGAACGTGTTAGTATGTTTATATATACAAGAAAATATTGTTTTTTGCTCGAAACGAAAGAAAAATGATTGATCTTCGTCAAGGATTCGTTTGTAAGGACCAAGTCGAGATTTTAAATGGATCATAATTTCAAAATTCAAATTTCGCGGTTAGAAAATTCCAAAATGATCGATAGAAAAATGGACGAATCTAGGCGCGTTATTTAAATATGAAGCTAATACGACGGTGACGATGTTGACGATGTTGACGATGTTGACGACGTCGACGACGATGACGACGACGACGACGGTCGTTCCAGGTAATATTCCACTTGCCAAGAACCCCGACGCTCACTCGACGGAGTGCCCTGCGGTGTACGACTCGTCGCGAAAACGTCGTCCCTTCTCTCTTTCACGAGTTTTGAGTGCGAGCCAATCGGCTGACACTGGTTAGAAGAGGAGAAATAAATTATTATATCAGAAAAAGAAACGGGGAGAAAAGGAAGGAAAGAAAAAGAAAAAGAAAAAGAAAAAAGAAGTATGTTCGTGTGTGTGTGTGTGTGTGTGTGTGTGCGAAGACGATCGTAGAAAAAAGTAAAAAATAATATTTTTAGACTATATAGAAAAAAGAAAAAAATCAAAAGAATTTTCTCCCGTTTCTTCTAAAACACGGAAAGACGAAAAGAAGAAAGGAGAAAGGAAAAGAGGAAAAGCAACAGAAAGAAGAAAGAAAAAATATATCAAGATGATCGAACGTGGGAAAGAAAAAATATTACTTTATGATTTTATTTGGAAAAAGACAAGAAAAGAATAGGGAATTACGAAAAGAATTTTCTCCTGTTTTCCTACGCTCGGAAGATCATATATACATATACCACGCGAAAGGACGAAGAAGGAATAAAGAAATAAAAAAAAAGAAAGAACAAAAAAGACGAAATATATAAAGATGATCGTAGGAGAAAAAAAATATTATTTTATTTAGAAAAAAAAAAAAAAAAACAGAAAAAAGAAACGGAAGACGAAAGAAAAAAATTAAAAAAAGAATTTTCTCTCGTTTTCCGGAAGTTCTCAAGACATAATATACAGAAAAGGACGTGGCTGAAGAATCATTTCGACAAGCACGCCATCGTCGTCGTCGTCGTCGTCGTCGTCGTCGTCGTCGTCATCGTCGTCTTGGACGACGACGACGACGTCGCGTTGAAGACGACGCAGTTACGAGAAACGAACTCGCGAACATCTGTCGCGAGAATAACCACGTGGGGTGGGGATTTGCTGTTAGAAAGATGCGAGCAAAAAATGCGAGGCATAGCCTGCGGAACGATCTTCCTCTTGAAAAGAAGAAGAAGAAGAAGAAGAAGAAGAAGAAGAAGAAAATGTAGAGGAAGGAAAAGAAGAAGAAGAAGAAGAAGAAGAGGATGATGATGATTAAGATGAAGATGAACGAGATGACGAAGTCAAAGACGAGAGTATACGAAGAGAGGAGGATGAAGGAAGACGAAGAAAAAATAGAAGAACCAGCGCACTTCGTGCTACGTCGATAAATTGAGCGGAATAAAATTATTATCTCTTACACTTTCTCCATTTTTCTTCTACACGGGTGATATAGAGAAAACGATGAAGAAAATGTTCGTCGTTGTGAAGCCAGCACGTTGCTTTACGTATTACGACGGACACGTCCCTCGTAAACTCGCTTTTCGAAGAACCCTCTTTAACGCGTGTGTGAAATGAGAGGTGAAGAGGGTGCAGAGAGAGAGAGAGAGAGAGAGAGAGAAAGAGGAAGAGAGAGACTCTCGGCGAGAAACAGTAAAGAACAGGTACGAACGAAGGAGACACGAAACACCGGATATCCTCCAGACGACACCCACGCGGTGTGCGTGCGTGATCACGAGAGCATCTCCTCTAATTCTACCCTCGGACCCTCCGGTAAAACGATCGAGAGGCCCCAAAGAGAGAGCGAGAGAGAGAGAGAGAGAGAGAGAGAGAGAGAGAGAGAGATCGACCGAACGAACGAGCGAACGAGCAAACGATAGAGATAGATATAGAGATATAGATATATAGAACAAGGGATCGAACTTTTGCCGGTCTCTCTCTCTCCTCTCCTTTTTTTTTACCTAACTTGAGAAAAATTCGATTTCGTCCTCGCGGAACATGTCGAAAGTTACGATCGTTAAAATGCTTGAGAATTACACATATATATATATATATATATATATATATATATATATATATATATAT
>NC_057688.1:8102050-8105411 GCF_014466175.1 Vespula pensylvanica
CCCCTCGACCTCACCTCCTTCTCCTCATCCTCCTTCTTCTCCCTCGAGACCGTAAACGTAGAGTAGGACAGTGCCAACGATCGGTTTGCTAATAGGACGAAGATGTTGCGTGTGTACGATACGGGCACCGGTTGTTCATTCATAAAATCGTACGCGGCCGCGTCGCTGAGGCTGGCCTTTTTAAAAATCCAGGCCATCCTCGAGGTCGCGCGAAAACGGGTTGCCGCGACCGCTCGAATCTCCTCCTCCTCCTCCTCCTCCTCCTCCTCCACCTCCACCTCCACCTCCACCTCCACCTCCCTCTTCTTCTCCTCATCTCCTCCTTCTCCTACTCCTCCTCTTCCTCCATCTCTTTTTTTCTTTCTTCTTCTTCTTCTTCTTCTTTTTCTTTTTCTTTTTTTTTTTTTGTCATCTTCGTCCGTCACGGAAAAAGACGCTCTCGGTAGTTCGAGTTCGAAAGAAAGAAAGCAACGAAAGAGAAAAAAGAAAAGAAATATAGGAAAAGAACGAGAAAAGTAAAAAATACCCTCGACAATTTTTCTCCTCGTTTCTCTTCGCGCTCAATTATTCAATGGGTCCGTCGTACTATTATAAAAAAAAAAAAAAAGAAGGAGAAAAGAAAGAAAGGAAAAAGATAAAGAATAGTAATAGTTACGTTAAACAACATTGGTACAAAAAAGGATGGGAGTATTCGCCTTCTGTCGTAATGTAAAAAAAGGATAACTCACTATTCGTGAGTTTCGTTGACTAAAAGAGAGCGAGAGACAGAGAGAGAGAGAGAGAGAGAGAGAGAGAGAGAGAGAGACTGTCAAGCAAGCAAACAAGCAAACACACACGTTCGGCTGGCACACGAGAGAAATGGAATGTGGACGCCATATGGCCGGAATCTTCGGCCAACCACCACCCACTCTCGCTTCTCTCTTTCTCTCTATCTCTCTCTCTTTCTTGAGCTGCTCCTTCGAGAGGCAACAGCACGTTCACCGAAGCGCATTTATACGTCTCCGGGCCACCTTTTTGCCAAGTATGTTTGATCGGGGACTACTACTCTGAAGTAATTCACCTTTGAATATAAAAAAACGAGCAGGATCTTACGAAATCGGGTCTCTCTCTCCTTCTCTCTCTCTCTCTTTTTCTCTATCCTTATATACGTCCAATTATATCTACATATATATACACACACACATATACATAGGTTGATCTTCATCCTGATTTCAAGTCACCGACATAAAATCGAATCGACGTGAGGAACGAGCTTCGTCTTGATAATGCTTGTCACAGAACATAACAGAAAAATTATTATCGGATATGTACATAAAAAAAAAAAGAAAGAAGAGAAATAAAGAGTAAAAAAAACTACTAACTAATTTCTAATCGGTCACGTGAGAAAGTATTAAAAAAATCGTTCAACTACGTGTTCTTGGATTCTTTCATTCTTTCTTTCTTTTTATTTTTTTTTTCTCTTCTCGTCCTTCGCATCGTTTATCGAGACGGTCTTGCACTGTGCTCGCGAGCGCACGCGTATTCTGAATAAAACTTCAGTCAGGCGAACGTACGAACGTACAAACCAACGAACGAACGAAGGAACGAACGAACGAACGAACGAACGAACGAGAGAACGAGAAGGGTCAACGTTCGACCACCAAACGGCCTGCGCCTCCCACCTTTCGCTGGGTGAGGCGAAAAAAAAAGGAAAAAAAAATAAAAGGAAAAGGAAAAGGAAAAAGATAAAGAAAAAGAAAGGAGAATACGTCAGGATTACGAGCTATTTACGATCTCTCGAATTTCGACGTCGTCAAAGGACCTACGAACCCCTACGAGCCCTACGTCCAATTGAACGACGTCTCCTTGAAATTCCGATCGAAAAAAATGAACGATCCCTTAACGTGTCCTTTTAATATAATAAAATCAACGAACGACTTTAACGATAAATTTTACGTGTGCGTGTATCTATGTACCATATTTTACGAATTCGTTCAGCGAGAATGAACGAGAATAAAAAATGAAAAAATAAAAAAGAAAAATGTATCGGTACATCTACAGTTTGCTATAATTAGAAATATATTTATTAACGCTACCTTCGATTTTTATTTTTCAATCTATATCGGGAACTTGGACGAATTTAAAAAGTTATTTTAAAACCACCAGAGAGATTCATTCAGACGAAGACAAAAGTCAAGAGAACGAGAGGATTTATCGATACGTTCAGAGTTTTCGACGAATAGAAATAAACGACCGGTTATTTATTTGTTATTTTCCATTCTACGTAACAAAACTGATCGAATTTGAAAAATGATTTTAACGGGGTGATGCCGGGACGTTCGCTCGTCCATCGATGGAAGAAAAAAATCGATAAAACGAAGATGTATCGATACGTGTAAAATTTTGTACAAACTGAAATATATAAACTCGTCGTAATTTTCCATTCTACATCACGAACTAGAACAAATTGAGAAAATGATTTCAATGCGTATCGATGAAAAAAAAAGCAAAAAAAAACAGAGAGAGAGAGAGAGAGAGATCGATAGAACAAAGATGTGTCGATAAATCTACTGTTACGACGACAACTATAAAATGATAGAATCGATAACTCATTTATTATTATTCATTTCATTACGAGTATGGACAAAATTTAAAAGCAGATCTTAAAATGTCGCGAGAGATATTTCTCGACGAAGAAAAAAAAAAAAATCGATGGAATCGAAGACGTATCGATTTAATTCGAGTCTTAATTTGCGACAGCTACAAAAGATACATAACTTCTCCTGTTTATTTATTTTTTTTCCATTCTATATTAAGAACTTGGACGAATTTAAAAAAAGTGATTTTAGCGCGGCCGAAAGAAACTCGTCGACGAACGGACGAACGAATCGATAGAACGAAGATATATCGATACGTTTACTTTAACGACAAATAGAGATATATTACTCGTCATTTATATTTTATTTTTCATTCTACATAACTAATTTAAAAATGAATTTGAAAATATAAAAAAAAAAAAAAAAATGATTTTATCGCCTAGCAGAGAGAGAAAGAGAGAGAGAGAGATAATCGACGATTGGGGGGGGATGGAGTGGGGGGAGTGATAGAAAAATCGATAGAACGAAGACGTATCGATACATCTACTTTTACGACAACCAGAAATATACATAATTCACAACTTATTTATTTTTTATTCGTTCGCATTACGAACTTGGACGAATTTAAAGTGATTTTAGTGCCGAGAGAAGAAACTCACGTTTTACGCTTCCTCTTAGAGATAGTTCTCTCTCTCTCTTTCTCTCGAATCTTATCGACTAGAAGAGCGAGCGAGAGAAACACAGAGAGAGAGAGAGAGAGAGAGAGAGAGAGAGAGAGAGAGAGA
>NC_057688.1:8105511-8110511 GCF_014466175.1 Vespula pensylvanica
GAGAGAGAGAGAGAGAGAGAGAGAGAGAGAGAGAGAGAGAGAGAGAGAGTCGACCGGATGTATCGCGAGAACACATAAGGATGATTGTAGATTGCGCTGGCAGCTCGTGCAAAAGCAACAGAAGGTACAACCGGAGTCACTGACAGTGAGAAAGAGAGACAGAATCAAAAGAGAGAGAGAGAGAAAGAGAGAGAAGAGAGGAGAGTCAACGAGCAGTTGAGTGAGTGAGTGAGAGAGAGAGAGAGAGAGAGAGATGGTGAAGAGGCAAGGGAAAAGAACGATGAAGGAACGAGAGATAACGGGGTTGGCAAACACGGAGATAGCGTGCTGCGGTATTCTTGCGTTATTCAAGAGAAACACGGCTGTGTACCGAAATTCGAGTACGACTCTTCGATCTGATACAGTTCGATCGTGGATTGTGGATAGAGGTGCTAGACGATCTCTTTCTGTTGCGAAAACTACCAATGGCGGCCTCTTTTCTAGCAGAACGTGTCACGAGTTCTATACATACGGTATATGTGTGTGTGTGTGTATGTGATGTGTATATGTATATATATATATATATATATATATATATATATATATATATATTGGGTAAAACGATATCGATCGATCAATCGTTCTCGAACTCGTTATCGAAAAGTAACATAGAGACACCGTTCTAGTATAAAATTAGATCCAAATAAGGTCGATCTAAGAAAGTCGTTTCGCGTATAGAACGGAGAAAAATCATTTCTACTTTCTTGAAAAATGTTTCAAACATAAAGTGTGTACGTGTGTGTACGTGCGTACGCATGTATGTACATTCCTATCGAATAAATAATTCACGAATCGTGAATCATGAATAGAAGGGAGTGATTTGTATAAATGAACATCCTCTAGTAAGGTCAAAGAAAATTTAATTACTCTCATTAATAATCCAGATCCGTATCCATTGATGTTTATCGGAGCGTATCAGGGATCGCCAAAAAAGATTCTTATATATGTGTATATACATGTACGTACATATATACATATATATATGTATATATATATATACATACATATATATATATATATATATATATACGAGGTACATACTACGTAGTGAATAAGCAGAGCTCGTACGATTCACGCTTAGCAGAGAAAATAATCACAAGCTAATCTCTATCTAATCGTTACACGCTCGTAGTATCGGGCCATTGAAGAAGTCAAAGTCATTAAACAAACTACTCTTTTGCGATAGACAACGTCGAACGTTATATTTCTTTTTGTTCTTCGAATGATCTCAGGTGTTCTTTGCGACTGCCAATAAACGCAAACACATATGTACGAACGCACATATAAGTACATGTAAGTAGTATATAATACTATCGTCATGCACGGAAATCGTGGTCTCATTCATACCAAGCCGACGTTTGCGGTATCACGCGTATACATACACACATGTATACATATACATATATATATGTACATAATATATATATTAGGTGTATATATATATATATATGTATGAGCATACATCATATATACACGTATGTGTGTCTATTCAGCGTATTTGCAGCTACGACGAACAGTACGCTCGCAAAACGCGATATCCACCTTGGCTCGGTCGCCGTACTAAAAGGCGGGGATCGTGCCTTTCACCAACACACACTTGCGTCCTTAGATACATACACATATACGTATATGCTTGCATACATACATTGCATGTCCGACGAAAGTCCGACACGGCAAGGTAAAACAAATGGCATTAACAGCCGTGAATCACAAAAGAAGGAGGGGGTGGAGGAGAATAAAACTCGTCGTGTGATATCTATTCGAAGATAGATAAATTATGTGATACGCATTTATATGTACACGCGCACACATACATACATACAATATAAAAGAAAAAGAAGGAAAGAAAAAACAAAGAAACAAAGAAAAAGAGAGAGAGAGAGAGAGAGAGACAGAGTGAAAGGGTAGGAGGGAGAGGGAGAAAAAGAATCACGTGGTTCGGCCACGTGAACAGGGCGGGAAAAGGAAAAAAAGAGAAGAAAAAAAAGAGACGGGAAACGTAGGAAATCGAGTTTTCTTCGTCCGAGCGATGATAAAAATAAAAAAAAAAAAGCATATATAAAACATATATAAATAATAATAACAACGAAATATTCATTTACAAGTCATCGCGAAGTAGCCAGGTAACTAATAAGCTAACAAGCTAACAAACTAACTAACTAACTTAACAGAGCCAACGTAGGAGTTTACGTAAAAGAAATTGGATATATTTTTGTTAATGAAGAGGAGTGCAAAGCGGAATGGAGGAGTGGGGTGGCGGGATGAGGGGGAGGAGAGGGGGTGGTTGAACGTAGACGAGGTGGGGTAAGAGGAGAACGCGGCGCATGACCGAAAGCGAGAGTGAATGAAGGGCAAGAAGAGGAGAAGGGGAGGAGGAGGAGGAGGTGGTGGTGATGGTGGAGGAGGAAGAGGAGGGTGAAGAGGCCAGAGGAGGAAGGGAAGGAGGGAAGTAAAGACGAGGAGAGCGCGTGCGTACGCGTTTCACGAATGGAAAGGTAGTGTGTTGGTGACTTTCTCGCAAAACTTTCTACGGAAGGGACGGGTGGAGGATGGAGGGAGGGAGGGTGGGAGGGAGGGGTCGGACGGGCGGGTTTTGCGCGCTGGCGCTCACGCGCATTTCATTCACCGTTGCGTCGGCACGCTCCGGCATCGAGTAAATTCTCTCTCTTTCTCTCTTGTTCTCTCTCTATTCTCTCTATCTTTCTCTCTTGTTTCCTCTCTTGTTTTCTCTCTTCTTCTACGAAAGAGCGTAATGCGGTGTGACTCAATCTACACACAACATACAACCGGTCACAGGCGCCTGACCGCGCGCCGATAGAAGAGTTGGCACAAAGTCGTGTGACCTCGCCATTTGAAATCGGCGCCGAGTGAAAAACAACAGAATGGAGTGTGCGTTAGAAGGAGAGAGAGAGAGGAGAGAGAGAGAGAGAGAGAGAGAGAGAGAACCGCTCTTCGTGTTGTGCCATTCAAAAGCGAGAGAGTAGGTGCGCGCTCGCTCGCTCGCTCGCGTTCGCGCACACACCTTCGATGAACAACCTCGAAAGAATGTTGAACGCGAGAAAGGTAGAGAAGAAGGATATATATCGAGGATATATATATATATATGTATGTATATATGTATGTGTGTATGTACGTATGTAGGTACGTATGTATGTATGTGTATAGATATATGTACGTACGTATTCCTCTGCCGCGTTTGCTCTCGGCAGTGGAAACGTTTCACGTTACACTTCTATGTATATGTTTACATGAATAGTCGTCGAGCGCGGATTTAATGTGGGCGCGTAGTAGGTGCGTAGGCTTCCGGAGACAGAGAAAGAGAGAGAGAGAGAGAGAGAGAGAGAGAGAGAGAGAGAGAGAGAGAGAGAGAGACGAACGTTCCTTGCTTCCGAGATTCACGAAGGAGTCACGCGATTTTCTTACGTCGCAGAATAATATGCTAAACGGAGCAGATAGAGTGCGCGCTCGTAGAATCTTGATTACCGGAACCCGATCCTCCTGACGTTGTTGTTACAACGTACACATGAATTACGCGTTCCAGGGATACGTAATCCGCGTACGCGTCTCTATATTATTAATCTCTGCGTTTGGTGAATGAAGATAGATAGACAGATAGATAGATAAACATATATATATGTATATGTGTGTATGTGTGTGAATATATATATATATATATATATATATATATATATATATATAGACAGAGAGATATTGGAAGAGCGCCATTTTCAAATCTACACGAACAATATTTTCTACTCTTTTGAGTTCAGTCGTAACGAGAAATACGACGTGACGTTTATCGAATAATCGTGAAGATTCTCTCTTTTTCTCTCTCCCTCTCTCTCAGATATATATATATATATATATATATATATATATATAGACACACACACACATACACGGATATAGAACGGCGAACTATAATAAACGGCAACGACCGTGAGGACGAATCAGATGCGCGAGCGATAAAAGCCGTAGAGAGAACACTCCGAGCGATAATAAGAGCGGAGGAGGTATAGAGGGAGCAGACGTAAACATTTCCCTGGGCGATATACGTTTTATGTGTTATACGGCTTAGAGATTTCGGAGTTAAAAAAGAAGGAAACGGAGAGGAGCGAAGGAAAGAGAATGAATGCAGGGAAGAGTAGGAAAAAGAAAAGAGACGGAGAAAGAGAGAAGGAAAAGAAAAAGAAAAGGAAAAATTAAAGAGAAAAGGAGAAGAAGCGTTGTGTCTCTCTCCGTGGAACGCAAGGCCGTCGGATCGTGAAACGCCCGCCGATCGGAAGGTGAAAGAGGAGATATACGTATGTGATATACGAAAAGGTGTAGAACGTTAGATAGTTAACAACTACTCACCGTTTCTAGTCGGGGGCCGTGGAGGCGCAGGATAGTGAGGCGGTACGAGGGACGGCTCGCCTTGGTGGGCCGCGGGCAACGTCGTCTTGCTCGCGTTTGTCGTCGTCGTTGTCGCAATCGTCACTGTCGAAGTCGTAGTCGCAGTCGGAATCGTACTCGTCGTTGCAGTCGTCGTTGCAGTCGTCGTCGCAGTCGTCGTCGCAGTCGTCGTCGTCGTCGTCGTCGTCGTCGTCGTAGTCGTCGAAGTCGTCGTAGTCGTCGTCGTAGTCGTCGGCGCCGCCGTCGTTGTCGTAGTTTTCGTCGTAGTCTTCGTCGTAGTCGTCGTCGGCCCGCACAGCACACCGGTGATGGATGAACGGATGATGACGGGCGGGGGGCGGCAAGGGACTTGCTGCTGCTGCTGCTGCTGCTGCTGCTGCCTTCTTCTTGGTGGTAGCGCCGGTGGCAGCGGGGCCGATGATGATGACGATGACGATGATGGCAGCAGCAGAGCCGCCAGTGGCAGCGCCGTACGCGACTCCGAGTTCAAGGTATCCACACTTTCGGCACTTTTTTCGCTGCACCAAAAACAAACAAACAAACACACTTCTTCGTTCTCTTCTTCT
>NC_057688.1:8123011-8158011 GCF_014466175.1 Vespula pensylvanica
TCCTGAGGACGAAGATGTTATCGTCTAGCGTGCTATACTATCCCGCTTTAATCGTCGTATAATATAATACCACTGTGTTCGATATTGCCTCGTTGTCCCTAAGAATCCGGCCCACGGTATTTTGGTATGTTCGCGCGCGAGGATCATCGCGAACTTCTTGCGAGTCCTAGAGTATTTGGAAGAGTTTCTTCAGTTCTACCATTAATTGCCAATCGGTTTTCAACAAGTCGTCCCTGAAATAATCCTTGCAGGCGTCTATACTTTGTCGGCTTATCTGTAACCAGAAAGAAGAAAACAAAGATGGAAAATGATTAAAAATTATGAAAAGTAGGATAAAAAGGATAAAATGCAAAATGAGAAAAGAAACAAAAAAAAAAAAAAAAAAAACAAAAAAAAACAAAAAAGAAAGAAAAATTCAAGAATTCGCCGAAATATGTTTTCTCTTCCTTTCTCTATTCATCTTTTCTCTTTCCTTTCCCTTCAACCTTCACCCCCACCACCAATACCAATACCACCCTTTTATCAAACTTTTCGAATTCGCTTTTCGCCAAGCGAGAGAAAGAGAGAGAAAGAGACAGAGAGATGAGCTCTCGCAGCGCATACGGTTCATTCAGTAACGTGACGCTTTACAACTGTTTCCGCCCCCACTCCCGGCCGGAAGTCCCGTTTCATTCATGGATCGGTCACAATGGTGGTTTTACGCAGCCACGCCCCTTCTCCCCCTCTTCCTCCCGCCTCAGCCCGCTCCGCGCTAGCTCTTGCTCGCTCCCCACCACTCTTTCTCTCTCTCTCTCTCTCTCTCTCTCTCTCTCTCTCTCTCTCTCTATCTATCTATCTTTCTATCTCTCTTATTCGTTCGTACCTTCTCGCTCGACGACTACGACTATGACTACGACTACGCGAGCTTTCGAACGTGCAGATGTCTTCCATGAAGAAGAAAGACAATGTGGAACATCAAAGTGATAAATGAGAGCTAAGAAGATGTCACGAAACAGACCTTTTTCTCTGTCTCTCTTTTTCTTTCTTTCTTTCGCTTTCTTTTTTTTTCTTTCTGTCTATGTCTTCGTCTCTCTTCCATTTATCATAAAATTCATTCGATCGTGTCACAATATCGATAGGAGCACAAATTTGAAAATCCTGAGTCGTGACAAAAAATATATGTATATAAGTCGGATAACAACGCGATATAAATCCTAAGACGATAAATCAAAAGATCTTTCCTCCCGTCCGAATAAATTTGATCCCTCCCACTCTCGCGTTTATGGTTAACGATCGTTCCAAGCTCGGACCAATCGTGATGGATAATATCTAATCGCTTTGATCTTAGAAAAAAAATTGAATCTTTACCGTTATCTAAAAAAAAAAAAAGAGAGAAAAAAAAAAGAAAAAAAAAATATGAACTTTTATTATTACATAATCGGTATAATGATAAAACGGTGTTATATGACAGGTGTTATAATCGTCGGTTCTGTCCGTTTCTCCTGTCAGATTAAAATCGATTCAACTGTAACGAATCTAACCAAAAATAGTCAAAAGAAAATCCGATTTCCTTTAGGACTTTGATCGACACGAGCAAGACAGAGAAAAGAGAAAAAAGAGAAAGAGGGGAACGTATAGAGAGAGAGAGAGAGACAGAGAGAGAGAGAGAGAGAGAGAGAGAGAGAGAGCAAGGGAGAGAGAGAGAGAGAGAGGGAGAATATTTGGAGACCCACGTAATGGGAGAGTGTGTGTATACGCGCTAGGAGGGTGCGAAGTCGTCGCACCACAAATCATCGTGGGAACAAGGTACTTCCGGAATTGATTCTACGAACCAAACGGTAACGACGACTTCCGCTCGCCTAGCGAGCGGCACAAAGGTGCCTGAAGCACGACGAGGAGGAGACGTAGATACCGAATGAGGGGAGGGAGGTGGGGGAGTGGAAGGGTAGAGAGGGAGAGAGGTTAGAGGACAAGGGGGAAGAGGGACGGGAGAAGCAGGAGGGAAGAGGGCTCGAGGATAGAGGTAGAGGAGAAAAAGAAGAGTCGACAGAGAGAGTTAGGCAGACACGCCACATGTACCCTTTCTCTCTCTCTCTCTCCTTCTCTCTCTCTCTCTCTGTCTACTTGCTGCATCGAAGAAGCGACGTGGTACCGTTTTCTTCCTTGGGGGACCTTGGGAAAGGGGGAATAATGATGAAGAAGGAGAAGATGGCAAAATTGTTGGCTCTCCGATCGAATGTTTTTCGCACTTTCTTCTATCTCTCTCTTTCTCTCTCTCTCTCTCTCTCTCTCTCTCTTTCTTTTTCAAACGTTCAAGGACACGTAAAATAAACGAAATTAAACGAGTTAAATAATGATAATGACGATGATGATGATAATGATGATGAAAAGAGGAAAAAGAAGAAAAGAAAGGAATAGAAGAAGAAAAATATAAAGTGAAGATTGTCGGGATGATTTCCATGAAATCTAATAAGTCGAACAAAGAGAAAATAATAAGACAGATACATAAATATATATATATATATATATATATATATATATATACATATATACACATAGAAAGAGAGAGAGAGAGAGACGTCCATTCGTCATCGCGGATTCTATGATCGGTGCTGATTACGATCGGCATTCGCCGCATGGCGCATCGGCGGCGACTCTCTGAGATCGATGAATACACCTTCCTTCATCGTCCATTTCGTATACCTGATATTAGTATAGGGTTTGCTTTTTAGATCACGTGTACTCGTCTTTCAACTTGCCAATTAGGAAGAAACTCGTATCGACTTTTCATCTTTATCGAGCCATCACCGCCTTCTCCCCTGCATACTTCATCCCTCGTTTATCGTTGTAGATTTTTTAGCTGATATCTATTATCTCATAAAGGATTAAAAAAAGAGGAAGATAAAAAGAAAAAAAGAAAAAAAAAAAAATATGAAGAAGATGACGATGACGACGTCGATGAGGACGATGACGATGACGAAGAAACACAGAGAGAAAAAAAGAGAGAGACAGATAATAACTTGAAGAAGGTGGAAGAGGGGTAAGGAGGGGGAGGGAGAGAGAGAGAGAGAGAGAGGAAAGGGACTCGTCGAGCTTCTGCGAAGACCGGAAGCCGCTGGCGGACGGCTGATCGCCACCGGACGTGCATCTTCCTTTTTTGATACAGATCTTGCATACTAAGTCGAATTTGCACCGAGCCAAAGCCTCGCCTCTTTTTTTTCTTCCCCCACCCCTCCCCCTTTTTTCGTTCGCCCTCCCCTTCTCCCCCTTTTCCCCTCCCCTACCCCACTTCGCGTCACCGTGTATTCTTTTTCTCATTAATAACGTTACATCTTTCCCTGATATCGCTAATATCGGCATTTTTTTCTTCCTTCCTCTTCCTCTTTCTACCTCCCCCCCCCGCCCCCCCCCGCCATCTTTACCGATATCCTATCTGTTCTTTTGCTAAAAATTTAGACGCAACGATATCAATTCATTCGTTTGGAAATAGAGTTTTGAGACAGAGACGAGGACTCTCACCTTGCTAACGACGAAATCCTTCTCGTCGAAATGGCGGCCAAACATTTTCGGTGCCTCACCTGGTATCGGTTCGATCTTGATACAAACCTCTTGTCCTTTACGAGCCGATTCCACCGACTTGTGATTGTATTCTATACTTGATACAATACCCAACTCGACGAACTGAAAGAAAAGAGAAAATAATATGCAAGATTAGAAATGTCGATTGAACGAATGAGAAATGTAAGATAAATTCGTGTCTTCTCGATCTTGAATTGGTTTCAACGAATAAAACAGAGAGAACGAGAGAGAGAGAGAGAACGGAGCAATACATTATAACATTTCTCTCGCGATCTGCGTAAGCGTAGCTGTTTTTGTTTTTACCGAGGACGACGCCTTCCAACATCAGGTTAGCGGAAACGAGCAGAATTATGCGTTTCCCTTCAGTTATGTACAGATGCACATACATACATACATACATACATATATATATACAACGTATATACGTACGTCATACTCGTAAAAGAGAACAAGAAAAAAAGCAGAAAAAAATTAAATAAAAAAAAAAAAAAAAAAGTAAAGAAAAATAAAATAAAAACAAAAAGTAAAAAAAACCGATAAATTATCTTCCATTTTTATCGTGACAAAATTTGTCAGTCGTTCGTGATAAGAGTGAAATAAAAAAATTCTTAATATTCATAGAGGAAGTTCCATTTCCAAAGTTTCTGATTTTGTGATCGTTCGGAGAAGGTTGGTGTTTTAGCTCGTGCGTCGGAAAGATACGGTTGAAACACGCGCGCGCGCTCTCGCGCACGAGAGAGAGAGAGAAAGAGAGAGAGAGAAAGAGAAAGAGAGAGAGAGAAAGAGAGACAAGGCAAGGTGTAAAAAAAGGAGGAAGTCTGTGGGCAGTACATGGTACGGCCCGTATGGGACTAGTCTCGCAGCCAATCGGTGGACAATGACCGCTCGGATATGTCTGCTCGTGTATTCCGAAACCCACGCTAAGAGCAACGCTATGCCCACTCGATCGTATTCGGTTTGAACGCATTGCAAGAACTTCTTGGTTCGTTGCTAAGGTGCACCTTCCTTCTCTCCTCTTTGTCCTTACACCCAACTTCGCTCTTTTACACTATTACTTCTTATCTCTTTCCAATTCGAGATAGAGAAGCCTATATGAACCGGTCAACTGTATTTTATTGTATTTTATTTTGTTTTGTTTTATTTTATACATCTCTTTTGTTTTCTTTCCTTCTTTCTTTCTTTCTTTTTTTTTTTTTTTTTTTTTTAATATTTCCTTTTTACTTTATCCTTCTTTTTTTCCTCTTTCACGTCCAACGAACGTAAAATTTATAGTGGATAAATATATCGACGCAGCTGGATCGTACCAAGTTGATAAGCAAAAAAGTTGATTTATAATCGTTATAAAGTAGACTTTCCTTTTATTTTATTTTTTTTTTATGAAATATGATATTTGTTTTAAGCAATAAAAGTGCAATATTATTGTAATAAAGTTTTTAATTTTTGACAACAGATTATTTGTTGATCAACTCGCGTTCTCGGTTTAACCCGAAGCAATGTGACTATGGATCAATTCGATTTAAATCGAGTATCATGGATCTACGGATCAATTCGATCTAACTCGAATCTATAGATCTATAGATCAATTCGATCTAATACGTATATATGTATCTGCGGATCAACTTATCCACTTGAATCTATGAATCTATGGATCAACTTTAATCTAAATAGAATCTATGGATCTATGGATCAAGTTGGTCTAACTTGTATCTATCGATCTATGGATCGATATAATCTAACTTGAATCTATGAATCTATGGATCAACTTAATCCAACTGAAATCTATAAATTTATGGATCAACCTAATCTAACTTGAATCTATGGATCTATGAATCAACGTAATATAACCAATACTTAAATATTCAAAACCTCAGCGCTAATATACCGATTAATTTCATGATAATAGATATGAAATACGATTTTAAAAATACAGATATATGTTTTTTTATTTTATCTATATTTCATTTTTATTATCAAGATAATTATACAAGTAATCAAACTTATACCATAATATATTATAGTACATATATACTATACTACTTACGTATATATATATAACTATAATATATTATACAAATAATTTACAAAAAATAAATTAAAAATGGCACATATATATATATATGTACAAACGAAATCAAATAAACAAAATCCGTTTGGTATAATCTGAGCAAATCAATGAATAGCCAACCTACTCGCGTCGATAGCAACATACTTTTTCGAGCATGCACGATTCGAAAGGTCAATCGTTCCATTGGCAATAATACCATAGAGTCAAATCTATGCTTTGCAGAGCATTTCGTGGCGAAAGTTCACTGAGGAGGAGGAAGAGAAGGATGAAGATGAGGTGGAGGTGGAGGGAGAAGAAAGAGGAGGAGGAGGAGGAGGAGGAGGAGGAGGAGAAGGAGAAGGATGAAGAGGAGGATGAGGATGAAGATGAGGTGGAGGTGGAGGTGGAGGAAGAGGAGGACGACGAGGACGAGAAGGAAGCCACTCGTTCGCGATAAATGGAAAGAGCAAGGGCTCGTGAACAAGTGGGTGGCTAAGGGATGCGCGCGCACACTTTTCCGTTCGGAGCTCGCACGCGGTTCTCCTTTCTCAAGCCGCGCTGCTTGCTTGTCCTCCCACGTGCCAGCACGAGCTTCAAACGCTTAGGAAGAAATAAATCTAAAGCGGACGCTCTCTTTCTCTGTTTCTCTCTTTCTCTTTCTCCTTTCTCTGTCTTTCTCTCTCTCTCTATTTCTATCTATCTATCTATCTATCTATCTATCTATCTATCTATTTATCTATCTCTATCGCTCTTTTTCTAACCCACGCGAGTCGAGTCGAGAAATGAAAGTAAAGCAAAATATGTATATGTATGTGTATATGTATATGTATATTATTGAAAAGTAAATATCAATTAAATTCTATAAAAATATTGATCCCTTTTAAAATTTTCAAAGTAATTATAATAATATCGATAGATCGATTCGATCGATAATACATACATGTATAATTGCAATACAGGCATAAGTTGTATAATGCATCGTGCGTATATTACAAATGCATTTTTTTTTTTTTGTCGAGTAGAAATATTTTTCTTTTCTTTTTTTTTCTGTTGATACGCCAATGCACACCCACCGGAGTACTCACCGGTGACACTCATCCTCTCTCTCTTTCTTCGTCGGAGTTTTCTCAATGCTAACGTTATGATAGAGAAAGAGAGAGATAGATAGACAGATAGACAGACAGACAGACAGAGAGAGAGAGAGAGAGAGAGAGAGAGAGAGAGAGAGAGAAAGAGAGAGGAAAGGAATCATAGAGACGTAGCAAGCATTGGCGTAATTCTCTATGATACTCTACGATATCACATTGTAACAGTTTTAAAAACGCACGAACGTGCCAATGTTGAAATCTAGTTCTAGTCATACGTTTTAGTCATTCCTACTTACTAATCGCACGTTGGTCAAACAATTATTTTTATATGAACTTTTCGTTGATAATATCACTGCAAGAAAGAAAAGAAAAGGAAAGTAAAAAAAAAAAAAAAAAAAAAAAATGGAGGAAAAAGAATAAAAGAAAAGAAAATTTATGAATCAGATCTAATCAATGACGAAACGTGAAATCGACGATTTAGTTTCTACTTAACATCGAGCGTATAACCTTTTTACGAGCTCCTAGCTCGCACTCGCGTAAATCACTCTGATACTTTATGATCACATACCGTAATAGTATGAAAAATGCAAAAAGGTGCGGGACTTCGTTCTATATCTTAATCACAGCTAACCGAATAATGTTAGTCAGAGTTAATCGAATATTGTTGCTCGAATAATTATATTTTTCTATGATCTTTTTGTTGATAAAATTATAATAAAAGAAGAAATAAAGAGAACAAAGGAAAAAGAAAGAAAGAAAAAAGAGAAACAAAATTTATGAATCGGATCTGATCAATAATAACGAAACTTATTAATTAGTTTCTATCTAACGTCGGACGTGTTACCTATTTACGAGCACCGAATTAGATTCTCTAAGAGTCTACAAATTGGTACTTCCTGTTCGATCGGAAGCACGTGTTGGTATTTCGTTATCGTGATAGGAACGAATTCGATACGTATAAAGAAAAAAGAGTTTGGTGAGAGTTAAGCCGAAATCGTAGCAATAGACGTTGGTGTTGGTGTTGGTGTTGGTGTTGGTGGTGGTGGCCGAGCCTCGTACAAACTATAAAGCTTTCTAAATCGGTGCGGGTCACGAAAATATACTTCCGGTTCCCGTCTCGCGTGCTCTCGCTCGCTCGTTTGCTTGCTCGCTCGCTACGCCACGTCTGCCAGTGAGTATGCCAAGAACGACTGACTTTCCCAATTCTTTCGTACCGCGTTTTACATGACCCTGCCCATGTTTGCGAATCAAACACATTTTTCAATATATGTAGATGTCTATATGTCGAATTTTTCGATCGATATTTAAAAGTAGTCGACAATGACAGTCGAAAATGAATTTGTAATAAATAAATCGAAAATAATCGAACGGAATGCAGTTTTGCTCTGAATATCATATTTTCTCTTGCTTTTTCTTTTTTTTTTTGTTTGTTTGTTTGTTTGTTTGTTTTCGTTCTCGAACGATCCCGATAAGATTTAATCAGTTTTAATCGTTAATCCGTTAGCTTGATTTATTTATTACGTATTTACATATGTGTATAAGATGAAATTGAAATTATTTGATTAGGTTGACGTATAAAATCTGTTCTGTATATATTGCATGTTGTCTTGTTACTATATAAAATGTTACGCATGTATGTATTTATGTAGTATTTTGTCTCGTTGCAACATAAAGTACTACATATGTAACATTTAATCTTGTTGCCAGATAAAAAGCTATGCGGTATTTTGTCTTGTTGCTACCTTACACAAGGGTATCATGTAATATTTTATCTTTTTGCTACGTAAAATACATACATACATTCATATGTAGTTATTCTCGAAGTTTAAGTAGCAAACGACAAATATATACATATATATATATATATATATATATATATATATATATATCTTTCTATATTCAATAAAGCAAAAATATAATTAATTTCGCGATATCGCATCTAATTAACATTCGAGTTATTCCTTTCGGTCGATCGATCGTCGCCGTTCGTCGGCATAGCAAAATTAATTGCAAGCTTGAGAAAAACGATCCATTCGACATTGGAAACCTCATATCCGGTCGCGTACCTCGCTCTTCGTCGGACTCTTTCCGCGATAGCATCGTCAACCAGCTGCCTGCCTACTCGAAGAAATGCGAACGAAAGAGAGTGAAACAGAGAGAGACAAACAGAGAGACAGAGATGGAAAGAAAGAAAGAAAGAAAGAAAGAAAAAGAGAGAGAGAAAGAGAGAGAGAGAGAGAGAGAGAGAGAGAGAGAGAGATGTAGTGCCGGAACGGGGCAAAACAGACGTACACAGAAATACATACAGAGGCACTTACTCGCCAACCACATCCCGTCTTTCGGTCTTCCGGTTTGCCTGTACTTTTCATGGAAACGCCTTCTGGCTTCCTTCCGGCCGTATATCATTGCCTAGACGCACGAAACATAGATACCTCTCGTGCCACGCCTTTTCTCCTTCCTCCCCATCCCCTTCTCCTTCTCTCCCACCGTCATTCCTTCCTTCCTTTTCACCCCTCACCATCCCTCTTACTCACTCGCTCACTCACTCACTCACTTACTCTTTTATCCATTCACACGAACTTATATACATCTAAATATATATATATATATATATATATATATTTCTCGCGCGCACAGTCTCTTTCTTTTTCTCTCTTTTTTATGTTCGTTTCAAAAGGACGAAATAAGAGTACCTACTTTACTCACCCGGTAATTATGAATGAAAAGATCGACCATATCGAAAACTACAATCGATATAGGATAATAATAACTTTTTTATGCGATTCACGAATAGCTAATTCTCTCTCTCTCTCTCTCTCTCTTTCTCTCTTCTTTTCTTATGTTTATAATGATATATAAATTTTAAAAACGAATATAAATAGTCGTACACCCACACACAGATTTTTTTTATGAATGGGACAGTTCTCCTAAATAGTTACGGATACGAAGATAGATAACTCTATAGCGGAAAGTTAACTTCTTCGAGTAGGTTCTCTCTCTCTCTCTCTCTCTCTCTCTCTCTCTCTCTCTCTCTCTTTCTCTCTCTTTCTCTCTCTAAAAGTCGTCGAGGCACGAACACCATCATCGCCGCGCCTAATCGAGACTTCCTCGGTCGCTGCTTGGCTTGCCCGAGCAACGACTTTGATCTTTCCCGGACGGAAATTACTCGTCTCCCGTTCTTTAATTTTACGTTTCTTTTTATTTTTTCCACTTGAAAAAAAAAAACGATACTGTTAAAACAATAATATATAAAAAAAAAGAAAGAGAGAGAGAGAGAGAGAGAGAGAAAAAGAGAGAAACGATATAAACTAAAATGATCCAAAAGAAAAAGAAATGATTTTGCAGGACAAAAAAAATATTTGTTCTCTCTCTCTCTCTCTCTCTCTCTCTCTCTCTCTCTCTCTCTCTCTCTCTCTCTCTCTCTCTCTTCTTTTTATCTCTGTCACTATCGTAAAAATATTCTTGCCTATTTTCCTCGTTCCATTTTTTCGTACTCTCTCTTTTTTCTTTTTTGTTTCGTTTCGTTCTATTTTCGTTATCTTCTTATTCTTTTTTTTCTTATTTTTATTTTTACTCTTTTTTTTTATTTTTATTTTTACTTTTTTTTTTTTTTATTTTTTTTTCTTTCCGTTAGACAAAAATTTAAGAAACACTAATCCCGGCCGGATGTAGAATCTCACGGCAGCAGACGGCAAGGCGCTCTCTCGATGTGTGGTAAGGAACGAGCGAGAACGAGCTAAGCGATATAGGTCGGGAGCGGTGAACGGAGCGTGATCGTCGTGAAAGGAAGTCGCAAAGGCTTACGCAGAAAAAAACGGCACACCCGTGGCCGCGTGATGCAGCACGTACCACGCGAATTATTTGCCTCGGTATGCAAGCATTGTTATACCCCGCGCTCGCCTAGGCGCGTCGAATTTCACGGGACCATGGATACATATATATATGTATGTATGTATGTACGTATGTATATATATATATGTATGTATGTATGTATGGTATAACGTGATACTACGATGAAGGGAGGGGGAGGAACATCCGAGTCAGAAAAAAAAGAAATTTACTAACGAATCAAATTTTTTGTTTTTCATATCACGAAAAAACGATTTTTTTTTTTTAACGACTGAATTTTAACGACATTTATAATGACTTATTTTTATCTTTTTTTTTTTTAGAAAGCTAGATAAGATATATATATATATATAAAATATATACATACGTATGTTATATGTTCACATGATTTTCAATGAATCAAATAAGAAGATTAATTATTCCAATAAGTAAACTGATCTTTTTTCTCATGATCATCTTTAGAAAGTTATTAACATATACACAGTATGTGTTTGTGTATATTCATTAGATTTGTTTGCTCCGCGTTAAGTATAAAAATTGATGATCGATATAAGAAAATGATTACTATGGACAAAACGATGACCCTTTGGATCCGATTAATTTTTCAATAGTTTTCATTTCAACAAAGAGCATATTGTTAATTAAAGATTTATATACGATAAAAAGATTTATGACCGATGCAAATAAGTGGATAATTGAAGATGGAATTTTTTTATCGTATCGATTAGAAAATATGAATATTTTCTAATGAATTACGATAAATAAATGATCAGTAGTACGATGAGATCTTTATATCCGAATAATTGACATTTCTTTTTATTTTTATTTTGCTTATTTTTTAAATAACTTTTGATTAGAAAAGATCGTATATATATATATATATAGATCAAATAGATCACCGTATCTATGTGTATAATAAATATATTTGACGTATGTATATGTTCATAAAAAATAAATTGAAAGATTCAATGAATCTTTAAAAGAAAAGAAAATCGTAAATATATTTTTTTCTCTTTCTTTTATGATTTCCCTCCCTCGTTGTTTGTTTCTTTTCCTCCCCTTCCCTCCTCGCCATTTTTCCGTCCTAACACTTCTCTCGTACGAGGACGCATTTCCACGCCTTCTTTCGGAACGTACGTTATCGGCACGTACACGTTGCGCAACGGCCTCGATAGGCTCTTTAACGCCGAACGGATATCCGGCGGATTCTTTTAGCATTGCCGTTTACTTGCCGTTCCCTTGCCGTTCTTTCCTTCGCCGCACATTATCGGTTTCCCTTCTTTTTCTTTTTCTAACTATAATACAACACTCTCTGCCGACAGAGAGACGAGCACGCTCGATGACCCGACAAACGCGAGTCGCGTCGATATCGCGGCCAACCATTCAAAAAACAAAAAGGAACGAACAAAAATGAACGATCGTATGCGTTTCCATTATGTGTGTGTGTGTGTGTGTGTGTATCAAGCATTTCATTCTTAAATTTCAATATGAAAATAGAAGAAAAAAAAAGAAAGAAAAAAAATGGAATAATGTATATTCTTGAACACGTTCATTGACTGGGCAAGTTTAAAGTAAATAATCGTAAATTTGTATCTGAATTTCAACGTGAGGGAGAAATAAAAAATAAAATAAAATAAAATAGAATGTATGTACATCTACATGTTCGTAGGTTCGACAATTTAAAGTGAATTATTAAAATGAATAATTATATGTATATATATATATATATATATATATATATATATGTATATATGTATCAAGACACTTCATTGAGACACTTAATGTTTATTCTTAAATTTCAATATGAAAATGAAAGCAAAAAAAAAGGAGGAAAGAAATGAAATAATATATATTCGTGGAAAAGTTCATTAGCTGAACAAGTTTAAAGTAAATTGTTAAAATAAACAATCGTAAATTTATATCTGAATTTCAACGTGAAGGAGGAACAAAAAATAAAATAAAATAAAGAAATAAAAACAAGTAAAATAAAATAAAATAAAATGTATGTTCGTCTACGCGTTCGTAGGCTAAGCAATTTAAAGTGAATTATTAAAATGAATAATCGTATGCATTTCGTATACATTAAAGCAACGATCACTAAGACACTTTAAATTTATTCTTAAATTTTAATATGAAGGAGAAAAAAAAATGAAGTATGTTCATCGACATATTCGTCATCTAAACGATTTAAAATAAATTATTAAAATGAACAATCGTATGCATTTCGCAAACATTAAATCAACGATCACTAAGCCACTTTAAATTTATCCTCGAATTCCAACGCGAAGAAGGAAAAAAAGAATGAACTATGTTCATTGACTAACGAAATCAAAATAAATTTATTTTTATTACGTGTATAAAATGATAAGTAATTATTAAATTCTTTTCTGAACTTTCCTAAACATTATTTAAATCATTCATTAAATCAATCAATCGAACAAGCTAAAATTCTACCGAACTAATCATTGTCACAGAAATATTTAGAAATTATTTTCATCGTAGTCACAAAGTGTCACGAAACACAACATGATAAGAATTACTATCGTACATCGAAAAAAAAAAAAAAAAAGAAAGAAGAGACCGGATGCAAAATACGGCGACTGTACAATCCTAAACAAATTATTCACTGTACATCGTTTATTCCAACAAACCAAAATTCTATCTAATTGATCTAATCAATGATAAAAAAAAAAAAAAAAAAAAAAGAGAGAGAGAAGAAAAGAAAATTACAAAAAATAAAATAAAATAAAATAAAATAAAATAAAAAAATTACGTCTTGAGAATGATTAGAAATTATTATTTTCATCGTAGTCATAAAGTGTCACGAAACAACATAGTAGGAGTTACTATCGTACATCGAAAGAGAGAGGAAGAGATAGATAGATAGATACATAGAGAGAGAAAGAGAGAGAGATAGAGAGAGATAGAGAGACCGGATGAGAGCACGATATAACTTCCGCTCTTAAGAACCATATATACCAGGCTAAAAAATGTCGGGGTTCCTCTAATTGGCGGAGGAGGATGCCGCGAGGTTAGTCTGCCTACTTCGCGACAGAGTTTCACGAGTTTGCGAAACGTTCGGTTTAAAAAGTCAAAAATAAACTCGCCGGGACACGGCCGACCAGTCTGGGTTTGGAGTTGCGCGTGGGCCAGAGCTACATACGTGGTCGGAGTTGCTTTCTACGAGATACATATATACTCACATATACGCTTCGGGAATGCCCCTTATACAGAAGCTAGAACAGCTTTATAACTTTGATCTCTCTCTCTCTCTCTCGCTCTCTCTCTCTCTCTCTGTGTTTGTCTATCTATCCGTCACTGTCTCTCTAAACGTATTCATAAAACGATATTTATATATGACGACAAGCTTACCAGTAATCGCTTTAGTTTGACTAATTACTTATTTAAAATGCAATATTTTTTTAGTCAATTATTTCATAAAAATTATTCAGTAAGATCGTATATGTGTATGTATATATGTTTTTTTTTTTTTTTTTTTTTTTTTCTTTCAATGAAGAAGTGTACTACTTTTTTTATATCAATGATTCAAAAAATGAGAATTATTTTGTTCGATTAAATCGTAAAAAGAATTCATCGAAGTAAGAAAATAGAAGAGCCGGTCGAGAAATTTTCTGGCCGATTTCAAAACGTTTCTTCTATCTTTTCTCGGCTAACTTTTATTTTCAAATCGCGCAACTACAATTTATAGGCTTGGTGATGTCGAGTGGGTTACGAAAAACAAAAAATTTACATTAGAAAGGTCTCGAGAAAGGATTAAATTGATTTTACAAATGGCGGAATCAACTTCTTTTTTCTCTCCACCCGTCCCTCTTCTAAGTTAATATAGAATTTATTAAAGTTCTTTCGCGTTTACACTTAAAAAAAAAAAAAAGAAGAACAAGAAGAAGAATAAAGAAAAAGTAGGAAAAGAAAAAAAAAAGAATTTTCTTTTTTTTTTTTATTTTATCGATCATCGGACAATGTTCTCGTTCGTTTTAAGAAATGACCGCTCTATTATCTTTCTCTGTTTCTAAAGAAAAAAAAAAAAAAAGAAAAAAAAAAGAAAAAAAAAGAGAGAACGATTATATTTCTTCTTTCTTTTCTTTTTTTTTTTCTTTTCACGATTTTCTCTTATCTCCTTTTCGAAGCTTGGGAATTCACCGGGTGCGGGTCCGAACGCCTACGAAATCAAGGCTAGGCAACCTGTAACACTCGCACGTTACCGCGTAAGGTGAGGCCAGAGGGATCGACTACCCACTATCTTCCTCCTACGAGGAAGAGAAAGAAACTTCGAATAGGGGACCGCGCGGATTCGAGTCTAGTTGAGTTGAATTGAGTTGGGTTGAGTCAAGTCGAGTCGAGTCGAGTCGAATCGAGTCGGTACACAGAGAGAAACGTCCAGCCGTTTGATCGAGTCGATCGATCCAACCAACTGGATCGCCCATATACCTTGTGGAGGAACGAGTTCACCTACGCTCAACAATGATCACGGAGAGAGTATCCAACACCTTCCTACTCTCCCCTTCTTCTATATTTCCATTTCCATTTCCATTTCCATTTCCACTCCTCTCATCGTTGTTCTATTTCTCTTATTTCATCTATTTTATATATATATATATATATATAACAAATATTTATTTTGTTTACATATATATATAATTTATATATATATATATTTATATATAATAAATATGTATTATATATATGTATATATAATGTATTTCAAAATAAGTTGAAAATTCGATCGAAAATTCGTAGGTATATACCAATTACAAAAAAGAGTACTGGAGTAAGCAAACGCGATGGAAAAAAGAAAAAAGAAACAGATAAAGAAATAATTCCATAGCCTATCAAACCGTAGTAGTTCTAATATAATAGTAAACACAACGCGAATACTTCGAATCTCCCACGCGAATCTTTCGCGAAAAGATTCTACCTACGTTATTCGTCACTACCAGACTGGCCTCTCACTCCCTTTCTCCTACGTCACATTTGTATACGTTCGTAGTTGTTGAGAAAAAAAAATATATCAAAAAAAAAAGAAAAGAAAAAAATACAAGAAAAAATGAAGAGGCTAGAAAACGTTTAAGAGTTCTCTCGACACTTAACAAAAATCACAGTCTCTACAATTAAGCGGAAACAAATTTATATATAAAAAAAAAAAAAAAAAAAAAAGAAAAAAGAAAATAAACAAACAAACAAACAAAATCGAATTACTCACATCTTTACTTGGCACGCAGAGCGGCGTTCCTTCCTTAATGATACCGGCTTCAACCATAACGCCCATCACTATAGGATCTCTTGAATTGAAGATATACTGCGTAAAGAGAAATGAATGAAATGAAAACTGTGAATGACTGACTGACTTACTGAATGAACGAACGAACGAACGAACGAACGAATGAATGAATGAATGAACGAACGAACGAACGAAACTGGATTGTTTTTTATTCCTTTTTTTTCTTTCCATCACTCATAGACATTTCACCCGCAATACGATATACGATATACGATATACGATGTATATGTTTATGTAAGTTTACGATAAACATGTTAATGTAAGTTTTACCTGCGGTAAGACACGTAGTTTGCAAGGAAAAACGGCAATGTGTTTATTCTCGTCTCGCTTGCGTTGTTTCAGTTCCTCCCTGTAGGATGTAAACTTGTCGAACAGGTGGTAGATGATGTCGGCTTGGAAAATCTTAACTCCCAACGAGTCGGCAAGTTCTTGTGCGTCCCTCTCTATCTTTACATCAAACGCCAGAATTGTGGCATATCTGTGCGATAGAGCAAAAGAAAGCGTTGCTTATGTAAAACTCTGTGGAGTAAACTAGCGTACTTCCTTAGTCGATGAAGGAATCGAGAGAGAAAAAGAGAGAGAGAGAGAGAGAGAGAGAGAGAGAGAGAGAGAGAGAGAGAGAATGAAGAAAATGAAAGAAAAAAAAGAAGAGTACAAATTAAAGGATACTCACTGACTGTCGTGTTCAAGCATAATCGAGGCCTTCATCACATCCTTCTTCACGACCGGTCCAATTCGTATACCGGAATACTGTGAGAAAACAAACGAGCAAACATCGAGCGATTAAAATTTAGATTTAGGATGAACGATTTATCGTCGCATAAGAAGAAAATGCATACATGCATATATATATATATATATATATATATATATTGTGTGTACATATGTAATATATAAGTATATATGTAATATATAAGTATATGTATATATGTATATGTATATATTAAATCTTCCGTATACGTTCTCTTTTCACGTGTAACACTCACACGAATAAACGATCGTGTAGAGAAGACACGTGCATACAAACGTATGAAAGAGAAAGATAGAGAGATAGATACAGATGAGAGAGAGAGAGAGAGAGAGAGAGAGAGAGAGAGAGAGAGAGAGAGAGAGAGAGAGTACGAAGAGACAGACGATGTGACGTAAAAATAACTTGTGACGCATGCCGTCCGGATTCGGCCGGGCGGTGCGACGAGACGCAACGCGTAGAAATAAACGCACCGATGGGGACCTACAAACAAGCTATTCGGCGGCGTCAACCAAGGCGCCATTTAATCATCCCTGCCTATCCTTACCAGCGTACTTATATGAATATATACGTATATACATACATGCGTACTCTCGCGGCGTGTTCCTAATATCAGAGAAAATTCCGGAATGCGTAAATTTTCTTTGTATTTCATCTTCTCTCTTTTCTTTTTTTTTTTAAACACCGTTTATATATGGATATATGCATTTACGTATATATACATCATGTATAACGATGACATAGAAAGAAAGAAAGATGGAGAACGAAAGAGAGAGAGAGAGAGAGAGAGAGAGAGAGAGAGAAAGAGAGAGAGAGAAACATAATCGAACGAAGATGATTGATTGTTTCTTTAAATTACGATTTAATTTTTTAAAGATTGATAATATACATCAAGTGTAGAGAGAGAGAGAGAGAGAGAGAGAGAGAGAGAGAGAGAGAGAGAGAGAGAAGGAGAGAATGAAAAAAGTTGGTTGTTATTCGACTATCGAAAAAAAGAAAGAAAGAAAAAAAGAAAAGGGAAAAAGAAAAGAAAGAAAAAAAAGGAAAAAAAAAAGAAGAGAAGGAAAAAGGGGAAAAAAGAAAAAAGATATGGACGAAAGCTGGTACGATCCATTTTGGTAGGCATTTACGAGATAACGTTGCTTTTTAGGACTTCCGGTGGATTTCTTCGAACGACCGACCAACCGACCGACCGACCGACCGACCGACCGACCGACCGACCGACCGACCGAGCGACCGACGGACCGAACGAACGAATGAACGAACGAACGATCTAACTTAAACCCCTACCTGCATACCTGAAGATCAAGGAGACAGAGAGGAATACGACGGGAGGATCATTGACCGAGTTCAACGAAGATTATGCGTGGGCCCCCATTAGAAAGTGGTAGGTATCCAAATTTGACATCGAAGGGAAGAGGTGGAAGCGAGAGGAGAAGGGAAAGAAAGAAAAAAAAAAAGAAAAAGAAAAAAGAGAACAAAATTTGAATTTCTTAATGATTTTAAACGAGGTATACCGCGAAGCTTCGATAAAGAAGGAAAAAGATCGAGCGGCGTTGGGAAGAGAGGTAGTAAAGAGAGGAAGAAGAAGAGGATGAAGAGGAGGAGGAGGAGGAGGAGGAGGAGGAGGAGGAGGATAAAGGGAAGGGGGGAGGAACGATCATTGGAGCAACGACGGACGGCAGATGTTACCAAGGAAAGAAATGTTGGTATAAACGGCAGGAAGTCGAGAGAGGGAGAGAGATAGATAGATAGATAGAGAGATAGAGAGAGAGAGAGAGAGAGAGAGAGAGAGAGAGAGAGAGAAGAGAGTCGACTTCCGGCATTTAAAATCAGCCGGTAGGGCACACAGATCCTCTATAGCCTCTCGTCGTAACAACGGAACGTTTCCCGAAGAAGGAAATGCTAATTTATTAAACTCGAGTTTGCTAAACTTGGCTCCTTCTCTACCTCTCATTTTCTCTCTCTCTCATTTTCTCTCTCTCTCTCTCTCTCTCTCTCTCTCTCTGTCTGTCTGTCTTTCTCTCTCTTTCTCTCTTTATCTATCTCTGTGGCATCCTGTCTTACCGGTAGTGACGTCGAATTTGATTTCGTGATCGTAACTTATTTAACTAGCTCGATAACGGAGACGAAATTAGAAAGAGAATAAACGAGCAAGAGAGAGAGAGAGAGCCAGACAGAGAGAGGAAAATTAATCTGTAGAAATTTAATAAGAAAATATTTTCTCGATATTAGTTTGAAAAAAAAGAAGAAAAAATAGAAAATAGAAAAGAAGTGAAAGGAAAAGAAAGGAAAAAAGAAAAAAAAAGATAATAAAAAATAATAAATTCTTCCTCAGGAACTCTAATTAAGAATTTTAATTATCTCTCTTCTTTTACTCTTTCCTCTCCTTCTCTCTCTCTCTCTCTCTCTCTCTCTCTCTCTCTCTCTCTCTCTCGTTTCTCTTTTCATATTCGCGTGGCTTCCGTTGAATCATGAAAACGCGCGCGGATATATCGCGACTTGTAAAAGGCCGCGATGCCGGTGCATATATGTATACATATACAGTCGGTAGACCGGCGTACATTCGCGTGTCTGCACCCCGCATCCGCTCCCATGTCCCTGCGCGTAGTCGAGACTTATATACAACACCACACGGTTAAAAACAATGCGAGGAAACGAGCCATCTTTTCCTGCTGCGTTGCCGTTTGCCGTTTGCCGTTGCCGATGCACATAGAGAGAAAGAGAGAAAGAGAAAAGGAGCTGCTCCTTCGTCCGCTCTCTTAGGTGCACTTGACGCAGGATGCAGTATTGAAAGAACCAGTACATATAATACGATAAAAGTGAATGTGTGTGTGTGTGTGTGTGTGAGAGAGAGAGAGAGAGAGAAACGTCAAAAGTTAAAATTACATTGGAGTTTCGGGTAATGCAAATGAAAATAAATGTTTATATTAAGAGTTACATTGTTTACTTTGCAACATCAATTTTTACTGTGTTAAGAGAAAGATACTTTAGTTTGTATATGTATTTTTTTTTATATATTTTGTATAGCTATATTTGATAATAGGATCGTATGTTGCATATACGTATGGGTACATTCAAGTGAATGAGTTAAAGGGCGAAAAGGAGAGAGAGAGAAACAGAGAGAGAAAGAGAGAGAGAGAGAGAGAGAGAGAGAGAGAGAGAGAGAGAGAGAACATTAGAAGTTAAAGTAATATTCGAGTTTCGAGTAATGTAACGAAAATGAATTTTTATATTAGAAATGAAATTATATTATATTTCGTTATTTTCCGACGTCAATTTTTGTACCGTTAAGAGAAAGATAACCATTTTTTTTTTTTTTTTAATATTCTTTTGTAATATCTTATTTTATTTATTTTTAAATATTTTTTTCAACAGTTCTTTGTAATATCGTTGCAAATACCTTTTTAAATGTTTCATGAAATATTTTTTGTAGAGCTGCATTAGTATGCATATACATATAATAGGATTATGTGTTGCATATGATATGCATAGATGTATTGCAACAACTGCATATGCAATAATTTCCTCGTATTATATGCATACATGTATATGACAGATATAACGCATAGATAAGTCTTGTAACAATTGCATATGCAACAATTTTTACATATCTGTATTATATATATATATATATATATACACACATATTGTATATAAAAATATAATGCAAGTAGACGTATATAGTAAGTGCATATGCAACAACACTTTTTATTACACGTATAAAAAGAATATTAATATATAGATATGTAAATATGAGAAAACTGTTCGCATTCTTTTATGCAACTATGTATATCGAAATGTATTGTATTAACAAACGAATTAATTTTCATTAATCGTCATTATAAATAAGAAATAAAAGTCCTATCGACGTCGTAGAATCAAATCGAATCGAATGGAATCGAATCGAATCGAATCGAGTCAAGTCGAGTCGAGTCGAGTCGAGTCGAGTCGAGTCAACGTCGAGTCGAGTCGAGTCGATTGCGTGAGCAAAACGATGAATCGCGAACGAGCGAACGAAAGAAGAAATGAACGACCTTACCGAATTAACGATTCTTATCAAGCGTCTTCCTGTCCTCGTCCTGTTTAAACGAACAGTATCGGAATCGATAGTTAACCGGGACACGCACTACCTTCTTGGAAGTAACTAGCTAACACGCAAGCTGATTAATAATCGTTCGTCGATACAAAAAGAAATTGCCAGTACGAGCACGAATCATTTTTCCGAGCATTCAAAATAATCTAAGCAATTTGATCTAAGAACTCTTTCTAAAATATTATCTTCTATCTCTTAATTAAATATATTAAAAAAAAAAAAAAAAAAAAAATCTTTCTTTTTTCGTTTCTTCAAAATTTCATATCTATCGATACAATTGTAATCTTTTCAATTAGATCCAAGAATTCGAACAATTTGATCTAAGAACTCTTTTTATTATCTTTCAACGCTGATCGAATGTATCAGAATAAAAGATTTCTTTTTTCAAAATCTCATATCGATTATCGTAATTTTGATCTTTTCAATTCGATCTAAAAATATCTTAATCTGGATTGTTTGATCTAAAACCTTGTACTATTTTCTAACCGATTAAATATTTGGACGAAAATGTTTTCAAAATTTCATATTGGTCAATATATTTCTAAACCAATCAATTCGAACTATATGTATCTTCGATACACACACACAGACACATATATCTTAGATACCTTAATATCTTAATATCTTAGATACACACACATTATATGAAGAATTTATGTTAATTATATGTAACCTTAATTATAAAATACTAATCCAAATAAATCTTATGCAGTCTTATTTCATTCTTTCTCATAGCAAAAATTTAAATTTCAACCTCATATACAAAAGTAATTGTTTCTTAAATATATCTACATCAATATATAATATATTTTACATTAAAATACGAAATCGTATTACAACTTTAATATCGTATAACATTTCTTTTAAATTAAAACAAAAATTTTGTTACAGAAGATTCAAATCGTATTGCTCGTATCCTCTCTAACGTTTCAATCGAGATAAACAATATTTTGTAAAAGTTTGTACGAAAGTAACCGCTCGCGTTAAACCATATTCTCTCTCTCTCTCTCTCTCTCTCTCTCTCTCTCTCTCTCTCTCTCGCTCTGTCTGTCTGTCTTTCTCTCTCCAACATTCTCGAGTAAACACGTAAAGAATATTAAGATAGCGTTGCTTGGAAATCTCCAAAAATCGTCTTTTATCACCTGCCGATGTGATTTTGTGAAAGTGCTATCATGCAACCCTCCTCGTCCCAACAAAAAAAAAGAAAAAAAAAAGAAAAAGAAAAAGAGGTCGCTCCTATCTCTTTATCTCTTGACTTCGACGAAAGTCAAAAACTCGAGTTTCGATCGAGAGAAACGAAAAAAGAAAAAATAAGAGAAAAAGAAAAATAAGAAGAGAGAGAGAGAGAGAGAAATAACGAGTGTGCGTATCTGTACGACGAAACGTAAGAGTACATAGATCGTTATAAAGGAAGAAGAAACGAGGAGAGTATAATTTCACGATTACCTAGTACGATCTAGCGGGGCTAGAAATCGTGCGATCTTTCGTCGTTATTAGAAGGAAGGAACGGGGATAAAAGAGAGATAGAGAAGTTCCTGTCTGTGTACGAGTTAGTAGGTATATAGATAAATACATGTAAGTGCGCGAACGCGTGTGTACGTAAGTGTATTCGTGTGTGTGTGTGTGTGTGTGTGTGAGAGTGAGAGAGAGAGAGAAAGAAAGAGAAAGAGAGAGGAGAAGAGGGAAGAAAGAGGAAAAGAAGGAAAGAAATATCCGGCGGTTCCCATACGGGCCGTGGAGCGCAAAAATGAATCGACGGATGCGACGTAATGAGAAATTGCATTTCCTGGTTATAATAATCGAACAAGTGAAAAAGAAAAGTGGTGCATTGCACTTTTTTGTAAGCGTGCATTGCTTTCGCTTACAAAAAAGAAAAGAAAAGAAAAGAAAAGAAAAGAAAAGAAAAGAAACGAAAAAGAGAAAGAAGGAAAAAAGGAAATCAAAGAAAATTAAAAGAAGAAGAAAAAAAAAAGAATAAAAGAATCATACGCTTTTCTACTTTTGAAAAGATACAGAAATCGTGTGCTCTCCTTTAATGGACATCCTATGTATATCGACATACTTATACAAGCACGTATCATTCTCATACATATAAATATTCGAGTGTATATATGTATGTATATACACAGATACACATATCACGTAGAGTACGTGCAGTTTCATTAACGAGTATTCACTCCTTTTCGGTTGTGCATAACCCTTTATGCCGAAAAGGCAAACGATTCGAGAATCCTCCGTCCCTCCGTCCCTCCCACCCTCCGACCGTCCGTCCACCCACGGTACTCTCGCTCCCAGTGTGGGCAGTTTCCTGTACGTTGGTCACGTATTCCTTTTTTTCAGCCTACACACATCCGTGCGCGCGTGCGTGCGTGCGCGAGCAAGCTTCGACGAACGAACGAACGAACGAACGAACGAACGAACGAACGAACGAACGAACGAAAGGGGGAGAAGGAAGGAAGAGAAGGAGGAGAAGGAGAATGAGGAGGAGAAAAAGAGGAGAGAGGGTTCCTCATGTTGGAAGCTCGCTCTTATACATATATACATATATACATACATACATGTGCACGGTGTTCCTTCGTCCCTTTCCAAACATATGTATATATACAGACATATCGTACTTATTTGGAGTCCCCACGTGAGATTGTTACACGTGTGTGAATATATGTGTATGTATATGCGTGTATTCTGTATACGGAGGACGTAGTCGATAGGCTATACGTGTACGCGCTGTCGCTCGTACGTCTATATACATAGCTACCTCTTCGGCTGTGCGTGCATGCGATAAACGTGACGTCACGTAGCCGCGTGATCGTGCGAGATAGAGTGGGGGGGAGAGCCCATTCATAACCCGAGCAAGGACAGCCTTAAGGCCGCCTCGGACGATACGTTACTTCGATTAGTAACAAACCAACATTCTCTCTCTCTCTCTCTTTCTCTCTCTCTCTCTCTTCCTCTCTCTCTCTCTCTTTCTTTCTTTCATTTTCATTCTTTCTGTTTTTTTTTCTCTATCGTATATTCTAACCTTTTAAAAAATCGTGAAAATCGTGGTAAACGCTTCAAAGAAAATAATTTTATGGTGAAAGCGAAAAGAAAATTATATACTTTGTTCTCTACGAATTATCGATCACTAATAAATACAATATTTCGATATCGAAGAAATTAATGATTAAATATTACAAATATATATATATATATATCTTAATCGCGTAGCTACGATATGCGAAACAATCTCTACTCATATCCATTCTCTACTAATATCTATCATTAATAAACACATTTCAATATCAAAGAAATTTATAAATATAAATATATATATCTTTCTCTCTTTCGATCACGCAGTTACAATATTCGATATAACCTCTACTCGTTTACAAAATGGCGGCTTCCCGTTAACGTGAATTTTACCTATAGAAATAAAAAATATTTGACGATTTCCTTTTCTTTTTTTCTCTTTTCTTTTCCCATATACGGTATATAATTGAAATCAAATATTTTTTATACGTTGATACGTCCTAAACCGATAGACGCAAAGTTCAAATCTATCCCCCCTCTCTTTCTTTCTCGCATGGCGGTGAATGCGCAATTAAGACACCCTGTAGAAGACTACGAGGCGTGCCCACGGATGTACCGCACGGCTGATAGCACGATGGATCACGACTACAAGCACCGTGTGCGACCAATGAGCCGTATCCTGCTAAACTGTTAAGAAGGAAGTGGTTCGTTGCTGCTCACTCTCTCTCTCTCTCTCTGTTATACCCTTCTGTTCTTGTCTCTCTCTCTCTCTCTCTCTCTCTCCCTCTATCACTCCTCTCCTGCCTTGAGCGACGACGAACACGCGTTCGTTTGCGATGCGTGTGTACGACTAGCCCTGCCTGCCTGCCTGCCTTCCTTCCCTCTTTATTTTTCTTTCTCTTTCCCTCTCTTTCTCGCTACTTTGCTCCCTACCTCTTCTCTCTCTCTCTCTCTCTCTCTCTCTCTCTCTCTCTCTTACATCTACCATTGTACCTTATATCCTTTTCTCAACCATTTCGTAACACATCGATCGCTTGCAAGACACTAGAGTTTTTGCGGTTATAAAATTTTGCAAAAAGAACCAATTCCAACAACGACAAAGCTATACGCGCAACGGAACAGGTTGCATCGTTGTTCGTATGTACATGTACGTTGAAAAAAATGGAGTTTTACCTTTCCAATGGTTTTATCGTTCATCGTTCGTTCTACTCTTACGTGCGATTATTTAAGAGATAAAAGAAAGAAAAAGGAGAGAAAAGAAAGAGAATTTTTTTTTTGTTTTTTTTTTGTTTTAGTAACTCGTAAGATATTAGTTAAAATTTATGCATTGTGTGTAATATTTCCAATTAATAGCGGGATAAAAATTCGTATGAACAATACTAATTGCTTACGATCGTTCATTCTCCTTCCATCGTGTCCTTTTTTTTTATGTTTAATATCCGATGATTCTTCGAAGTTATCGAATTAATAAATTTTTCGTTCGGTTTTACGTTAACGCGACGAACCTTCGCCGTCTTTTACGACTGATCGCGACATCTAGTGAAAGAGTTAAGCTTGAAACCAAAAAAAAAAAAAAAGAAGAAAAACGGAAAGAAAAAAATGACACGCGGCGACATCTAGTTCATTTTTTAAGACACATAAAAGATCGTTTATCGACGCACATAGGTACGGTAGAAATCACACACACACATATATATATATATAAAATTTGTTTTCTAAATTTGTCGATATCACTCACCGGAATTTTGCTGCTTCTAAGGAAATCTAACAAAGCTTCTAATGCACCCAATGTTGATGCTTGGACGTATACACCTCTTTCGGCAAGTCGTATATTTCCAAGAGCACTGCTGAGTTCTTTCGATATTTCTTCTTTAAGGACATCGACTTCGTCTGGTTTTTGAGCGACTTGAAGATTCAATCCTAAACGAGAAGATATATAAAGGAATATTGTTAGCTTGGTCGAATTAATTTTATAACAATAATTAACGTTTATTCGAATATACCTGCAATAGCTTTTTCTAAATCCTTCGCAGCGATCTTAACACCTTGCGCGGCCATGACTTCGCGATGCTCGATATATGCATTCTAACGAATAATAAGAACGTATAATAAAGAAAATATAGGATCATAATTGGATAATAAATCATTTAAACGACCAACCTTTACTCTTAATTCTTTTAACGGTTGCGGCATAAGAAGGGAACGAATTTGTGTAACTATAGGTCCATCAGTTCCCGCGACTATCATCGTATCACCTTCCTTCAACATACCATTGACTAGAATACAATCTATCGTAGTTCCTAAGCCAGGTAATGCTTTAACCTCTAGTACAGTAGCTTGAAGCTCTTCGCTGTACATTAGTCTCTTAGCTAACGGGCCCTGGGAAGCATCGACTATTAATGCTAGCAAATTTCCCATGCCCTCACCTACATGATAGAAGAAGAAAAAAAAAAAGAAAAAAGAAGAGAAAGAAAAAAAAAAAGGAAATTGTACATGTACATCATTTTCTCAGACTCTCGATACATTGAATTCGATTATGACTATAAATTAATACGATTATTTCTAATAGCACGTACCTGTTATGGCACTCGTAGGAACTAAAGACACGTAACTACGTGGATCCGGATTTTCATAAAACAACGCTGCGTTTAGGCCCTGCTCGGCAAATTGCACTATAACGTCCTTCGAACGTTTCTCAAATTCCCGTTGCGTATTAATAGCTTGACTTTTTATAATATCCTGAACATCCTTTCGATTCATCGTTTGCCAATCGTACAACCTGTCCGAAGAAAATATCTAACGTTTAATAATATCGATTCGTTTAACAACGTGCAGATTACCATTGATATCGTAAAACGATCAATCTTTTAATTACCTGTCGATCTTATTAAGAGCAACAACGAACGGACACTTCTTAGCTTTCAATAAATTTATACTTTCGATCGTTTGTGGTTCCAAGCCATGCATAATGTCCACCACTAGAATTGCTATATCGCAAAGAGAAGATCCTCGACTCCTAAGATTACTGAAGGATTCGTGACCAGGCGTATCTATTATTAAAAGTCCCGGTATCTTAAATATCTTATCAGCGAACTGTGTAAAAAGAAGAAAGGAAAAAGAGAGTGAGTTGATTAGGATATAATCTGTGGGAGAAAAAAATCTTTGCAACGATGTACTTACACCCTTCACATGTTTCGTTGACTCTTGTATAGCATCAATGGGTACATTGGTAGCACCGATTTGTTGAGTAATACCACCTGCTTCGCCATCTTGCACGTTGGTTCTTCTTAATTTATCGAGAATCTTTGTTTTTCCTGTATCTACATGACCCAAAACACAAACAACAGCTGCTCTTAAATTATCTAACGATTTTTTTTTCTCTGCTTCGATTCGACGATTTTGTATACGTTCTTGCGCACGTTCCTTCTTACGTGCGGCATCCGGTACCTTATCTTCCAATCCACTATCTTCCTCGCTCTCATCTTCGGATTCCGATTCACTCTCGCTTTCACTTTCGGACTCGCTTTCTGACGTTTCTTTCTTCTCCAAGTCCGCTTCCAATTGCGACTTATCTTGATGATCGGATAAAATCGTTTCCTTGGTTTCCTCGGGCGTTTTCGACGCTTCGTCCGACTTATCTATGTTATTAACATCTTCTTTTGTAACGACAGGGGACAATAAGAATGACAAATGCGAGAAAATATATAAAGATTGTTACCTTCCTCTTCCTGTTCGTCGCCGCTACTTTCAGCATCCCACGAGTCCTTTACCTCCTCTTCCTTTTTCTCGCTTACATCCTTTGGCGTTTGATCAACTATTTCAACTTGAACTCGATCCGTATCCGTTTCGGTATCTTCCGATTTCTTATCATCTTTTTCTTCCACGCTCACTTGTTGTTTTATCTTATTTTGTTGTCTTACTCTCGTTCCTAACAAAACGAATTATCAAGTCGAAGAACGGTTATTAATCGTTCATTGGAAAATATTCGTTTGGAAACGTACCTGCCCTAGGTTTCTTATCTCCCACATCAGGCAAATCTAAACCCTGAGCTTTAAGAGCATCGATCATGGCTTGAGCTCTAGCTCTATCTTGTTTCTGCTTTGTAGTTAAAAGTTTTCCTTCGGCTTTCAATCTTTCTTTCCTTTGCTTTTCCTTCAATTTTTTTCTTTCCTTCCGTTCTTGTTCCAATTGAAGTTGTTCTAATCTAGCTTTCTCCCGTAATTCTTCTTGCCTTATCCTTTCTTCCTCCTCTCGTTTTAATCGTTCTTCCTCCTCCTTTAATTTTCTTAAAGCCTCTTGCATAGCAGCGATGGTCTTCTTACCCGGTCCTTTAGCTGAATCATAAGTTTATTTATATAACATAAATGTAGAAATATATTATTTATGTAGAAATTGTTTGTTGGGATCCTCTTAGTACGTGGAAATCATATTTAGAAATATTGCGTAAAGTCGTGCAAGTGTAAGGAACAAAGTGTAACGAAATACCTTTTTCTTTAGCTTCCTCTTTAGCACCTTTCTTCTTCTTCTTCTTTCCTTCCTCAGCTTCACCCGCATCTCCCTCGGCTTCCGCAGTATTAGGTACTTTCTCTTCCACATTTTTCTCATTTAGCTTTTCGTTACTTTCAGGTTTTTTCGTTACTTCACCGCTCTCAGCTTTTTTGGTAGCCTCCTGCGATCAAATTTGTTATCGATTAAATTACATATCGTATGCTAACGACGCGTTTGAAATTTCTCTTACTCACTGCTTTTTTTAGAGCCAATTTCTTTTGCTTCTCTCGTTCCTTCTTTTCTTTCTTTTTTTGAGCTGCAGTTTTTACGGTACCACCTTCCATATCGTCATCGGCGGTAACGCTTGCGTCGTCGACAGCCGCTTCATTATTAACGTCGTTTTTCGAATCTTCCTTTACATCCTTATTTTCACCTTTATCCTTTTTCTTATCCTTCTTTGCTTTCTTCTTTTTATCCTCGTCGACTTTTTGTTCCGATTCATCTTTCACTTCTTTATTATCTTTAATTTCTTTAACATCCTTTATATCTTTAACATCTTTGACAGGTGCTTTCTGTCCAGAATATTCCAATTCTAATTCTGCCAAAACTTTCTCTATGTCTTCGTCGCTATCATTACGCTTTCTTCTTGCTATTCATACGGATAAATACTTTTTTAGTTTATAACCATCTTGTCTTATGATACCAATATCATACATTAAGAATTAATCATAAAGCGTTAAATCATGTATAACGTTTTAAAAAGATAGTAACATACGCACATGCAATGTATAAAATTCAAATATTTATGATAATGTCAAGAAAAAATTCAATTCGTTAGAATTGGCAACATATATCTGTAATAATAAATTATATAAATATTCATTTCCTCGCATTTGAAATATGTTGCTATTCTATTATTTCACATATTATAGAGAAAATATAGACGTTATAAAATGAACAATGTAATCTATAAAATAATCGTACAATTCTTTCAATGTACAATACTTCATCGAATTTCTAATAGATAGATTATTACGAAAAGTTACGTAAATACAATATATCGAGACGAAATGTTGGTTACATGAAGCACATATGTTATCGGCAGGATTGAGGTTAAACGAAAAGCAGACGACAGTTGTTAGATCGAAAAATAGCTTTCGATTTATGTAATAACATATACGTGGATTAATATAAACATTGTCTGTTATAAAATTAAATGATATAAAAATGACTAGTAAATGTTTCCTCACCCTTTTTCCCTTTTTTCGGTTGAGATTCCTGCATCTTCCACTGATTTCGAGGAACAACTTTCTTTTATACAATAAGTATTTTTTTTCGTTCCGAATTTCTTAATTTATTAAATTTTATTACGTTTTCAATCGTCCTTTCTATCATACGGATGATATCTGTATGCAGATCCTTTTGTACTCTGATCACGAAAAAGGCTGTACACCTACGGTCAAATCATGCCATACATACTCCATATATACAATAAACGTTAGAGAATGGTCTGAAGTTGTTTAGAAATATCTTTAGTCAAATATCGTTTCACCACTGCAATCGCTCCCGATAGACTTTTATTATCGAATAATATCGATATTTTTAAAGATTTTCGCATTCTCTGATCTTAACCAATCACGTGAGGTATATTCCTACATCGTCGTACGTGATTGGCTTATAACTTTTACTTTATATATTACGCGAAAAAATGCATTTGAAATATTATTTTCTTATAAAATATTTCGAGAATAAATTATAATTATGTTTCATCCCTGTATATAGATACGTAAATTAATTCTTAACGTAACCAAACGTAAATGAGAAAAGAATTGAATGTTCCCTGAAGGAACGTCTGCCATTGGCTCATTCTATCGGCGTCAACCAATCAGCTTGCAGTATAATAATGCTTACGAATATACAATCGTTAAAATTAACCAATCAATATCGTTGTCTTGTGTTACGTCACGAAAGCGCTAAGCGTATCTTTTTTAATCTAGTAAATTAACATGCATTGAAATAAAAACTAAAATCTACTCTTAATTTTAAAGATTATTTAATAGTATGTTTACATTGCTATATAAAGTCTCAAAGGTAAACGGATATGATTATTAAAATAGAGTATCAAATAATTATTTAACAGGAAATAGATAGAATAAAGTGGAATCAAGTTTAATCTATTCGATGTTATCAGGAATTCGATAAGAAGTTCCGATTTAATTAATTAAAAGATTAATACAATCTAAAACAAGTAAAGTCATCATTTTTCTTTTCTTTCTCTTTTTTTTTTTCTTAATATATATTTGAAAAATGTACATTATAAAGTTATCAAGTATGGAAAATTTACAATTAAATTCTATATCTGTTAACTACATTGCTCTTCAATATGATGTTATCCGATATTGTCTACCAATTAAGACCACGTTAAAAGTACTCTCATTTATAAAATCATGAGGTATTGACCACTTAATATATATGTACACATACATACTGTAATCAATCTAAATTTTATCAAGATCATAAGGATATTGATGGTTTCATTTATATATTTATATATGTAATCAATCTAGATTTTATCTTTGAGTGATCTAAGAACTTATCAATTTAAAGTACCATTGGGTGTAAAGTATTATTCAATAAAGGAATTTTATAAATTACGTTATATATCGTAATACATTATACTTATTCGTATAAAAAAAAAAAAAAAAAAAAAAAAGAAACGAAAGAAAACAAAGAACAATCGAATATTTCCGATATTACAAATTAACAAATTGATTGAAGAATTTTATTATTCTTATATTTTTTTTTTCTTTATTTATTTTTTTTTTATTTTTTGAGAAATCTTCCAACTCGATGCCTTATACAAAATATCACCATGCATGTTTTATTTACAAGTCTCGGAAAAGTCAAAGGTATTCTTTGTACTTTTCCGTAATTTATACATATACATACGCATATATATATATATATATATATATATATATATATATCTGCATATACATTAAATAATTCCTACATATAAAGTACATTCCTAAAATATTTCAAATATCGCCGAAATTTAACATTTTTGTATTTCGCAGCTCGAGTTTTTTTGCATTGCTAATTCGTCGATTGGGTAATGCAATTTGCGGCGGGGCTATTTCGAAGGAGCAATGAAAGGCAGCAAAGCGCGAAACACGTAACACAACATAGTGAAAGCATGTTATTACACGAATTACGACGCATATAGAATTCGAATCGACATTACCCAGTAACCATGTGTATAAGATAATAACTCGCTACGAATTAACATCCATCTTAATGCATTTACATTGCACAATTTTCTTTTACGGCGTTATTCAAATGAATAATATTTATCCGTAATTGATATATACTAATCTAATAAAATTACGCATATGCCGATCTCTTTTTCGCAAGATCGTTCGTCAAAATTAATTAATAATTAACATTACCGCATTGAACGGGAGCACGCAAAAATGAGAGCGCCGCTGAATGTCCGTTGTATGATGTAAAAAAAGAAAAAAAAAAAAAGAAAAAAGAAACAAAAAATCTTACAATTTCAATGTTCTCAATAGCACCCGTTGTCGTGTTATCAGTCTCCCTTTCTTGGACTCTTGATAAGAAAAATAATTTTTTTTGTTTTGTTTTCAAGCGAAATCGTTCTTTCGAACACTGCCTTCTTCAAAATGAATATTTTCAATTGAAATCAATGTAAATTATTTTGTCAAATAGAAATTTGTAAGATCTTTACGCGATATCAAGAAATTATCGAAATCTGAATCTTTACGACAGAAAACTTCAGATAGTCGATTTTTATAAAAGAAATTTGGATTATATAAAAGAACTGTAGATCAGTCCTGTTTTAATCGTAAGTACTCAAATCTAATCAAATTTAAATCCAAAATCGATCGATTCGATTGACGTTCGTCGTGTCGAGCAAGAGAGACAAAGAAAAAGAGAATACTTGAAGAAGAGTATGATCGCACGACCGAAGACACGAGGAGATCCAATTGTTTTTGCTAAAATTAAAATGACGAAAGAAAAAAAGAACAGAAAAAAAAGAAGGAAAGAAAAAAAAAATAACAAAGACGAAAGAAAAAAGAATTAAACGAGTGAAATCATTTCGACGAAGAATCATTTTCTCATCGCTTTGTGATTACGACGATATCTTTCCTGCTTTCTCTTGTTTCTCAATATCGTGTTTACGCCGCCTTTCCTCTCTATCTCTTCTTACGAATTCAGGATCATTCCAATATTGAACCTCTCCGCTCGCGTAAAATACGAAAATTAAATTGGTAACAACGAAAACAGCGAACACGACCCAAAATACGAGTCTCCATTCGGTCATCAATTCGTTCGGCGTAAGTGCTCTTACGATGTAAGGTGTAAAGATACCACTTAAAGCACCTATTCCATTTACCACAGCCATCAGCGAGCCGGAGTAATTCGGACTGAGATCAAGTCCGTTTACCTTCATGCCAGGATAGAAAGTACCTGTTGAAAGAAAGTATTTCGTTTCGTTTTGTTTTTCTATTTTTCTTTCGATTCTTTTCTTCTCCTGCCTTGGCAAAAATAAATAGATACAACATACCCATCAGAGTCATTCCGATGGTAAACATAACGACGACAATGGTCCTGTCACATTCGGCGTAGGATGCCCCAACTAAGAAAACACCAGGTCCAATGGAAGCTATCGTCGTCCCGAGTTTTCGTACGTTCGTTCGTGACATAAATCCACTTGTGATCATCTTGTCGGCCAACCAGGAAGATATTAAACTAGAAATCCACATGCAGAGATACGGAAGAGAGGACAAATAACCGTTGTTCTTGATCGAGAACTTCATTACGTTGTTCATGTACGTTGGGAGATCAGTGACCATCGTGAAGAAGCCCCAATCGTGACCAACTTGAGCGGCTACCAAAGCCCAAAATGGCACTGACGTGAACATGTGTCGCCACGGTACCAAAGGTGGTTTCTTATGTGTATGAGCGCTCATTCGGTCGTGCAAATATTTCAATTCGCGTTCGGAGATGAACGGATGCTCGTCCGGATTGTTATAACACAATATGATCCACATAATGAACCATAATACACCTACCGCACCAAAAACATAGAAAACCGCAGCCCAACCAATCGGTGAATCTTGAAGAATCACACCGGAAACGGAAGTACCGAAAACTGTGCCGAGTAAAGCACCAGCGAATACCAACGAGCCAAGTTTCGATCTCTCTTCCGGAGGTGTCCATTGCGCTAACATCGAGTTCAATGCAGGAAATGTCGTACCCTCGCCGAGACCCATCAAGAAACGTAAAATGGTAAGTGCAGTGGCTCCTCCCCATTCGACTGCGACCGGTGTTAAAAGTGTTGTCACTGCGGTAGAAAGAATTCCTAAACCGAGCGAGTACTTTCCACCGAATCTCTCAGCCAATAGACCTCCTGGCAGATGAGTGAGTATGTATCCCCAATAGAATGAAGACAATATCATGCTCTGATGTAGCAAAAGAAAGAAAGAAAAAAAGGATATATTAGTACATGTGTCTGCTTAGCAAAAAATGTAGATGAGTAGATGGATAGATGGATAGATGTGTAGATAGATAGATGGATGGATGGATGGATAGATAGATAGATAGATAGATAGATGGATAGATAGATAGATGGATGGATGGATGGATAGATAGATAGATAGATGGATAGATAGATAGATAGATAGAGAAAGAGAAAGAAAGAGAGTTAAGTGAAAATGAATAAAATTCGATCAAATGTTTGTGTCAAATTTCCAAATTGCATATATCGCACATAGAACTCTAGAATAGTATATATAAATATTTCGTTTTGTGTTCATATCATCAGAAGTAAAGAGGAAACATTATTGTCATACGTTCTTGATCGGTCAACTGGCTTTCCTCACCTGTTGTCCTACGCTCCAATCGTAAGTGCCAGATAGTTTCTGCTCTACCGGTTGATCTTCTTGAAAAACAGGACAAGTATTGTCGAGCGAGGCATTTGTTGTTTTATTACTAGGTATGACCATTTGCGTCAAGGCGATCGACAGGCATACTCTCATGACGTAGGCATTGAAGATCGCAAAAAAGCCCATCACGGCAAATACCAAACGTTGCGGTACTCCCGCACCTAAAACAAAACCGGTAACACATTCGCTGTGTTTAGAATCGAATGATCGAACGATCTAGTGACTTGAATTCTACATATCGTTAGAGACGTGAACGTTCGATCATAGAATTCCAAACGATTGCATTCACCGTTGCCTTCTATCGATTTGGTTAACATTACATACATACATATATACGTGTATATTGTATATACGAATAAAATATATGATCGAGGCTGCACTATGCAAGATTTTTTTTCTCTTATATTTATTCTTTTTTCTCCATTTCTTTAGCTTCCCCTTCTTCGTTAATTTTTTTCTCTTTTTCTTTTTCTTTCTTTGCGGAATGATCGACCATGATATAAGCGGTACACGGTAGTCGATCGAAAAATCCTCGACATCTATTTACAAATTTATTTCCGTCTTCCTTATTATACCAATTAGACATTTAAACGGCATCGGATTTCTAATACCGATTTGATAGAAAATTTAATCGTTTGCAACCAATCGAGATTTAACAATTACTTGTAAACATGATTATACAAATGTTAATACGTAATCGTTCAAAATTAATTCACTAATCTATTATTAAGAATAGCGAGAAAGAAAGAGAGAGAGAGAGAGAGAAAGAATGATTCACGTCAAAACGTAGGATATTGAAAACCGAGGTCACATCGTAATACCAAGAGAGGCATCAAAATTCGAAGGACA
>NC_057688.1:8160511-8183011 GCF_014466175.1 Vespula pensylvanica
TTTCTTTATTTACTTTTTTTTGTTTTATTTTTTTCTTTATTTTTTTCTCTTCTTCCTCCTCCTTCCTCTCTCTCTCTCTCTCTCTCTCTCTTCTTTTATCGTGTACTATAAATCCGCATAAAATCACGTTCGCACGTGATCATTATATTACGACTCAATTAATTACGCGAAGTTAACGGAGATACACGGATTATAATAACGCGTTTCGTCCTAATGCGGAACGGCAATATCATCGATGTTATTGTTTTTTATTATTTAAATTGCAAAATAATAAATATATTGTTTAATAATAAATACGTAAAAAAAAAAAAGATAAAGAAAAGAAAGAAGAAAATTTACATTTGCATCAGGTAGTGATATTAACGTTTCATCTTCTTTCGATCATCTTCTCGATGAATGATCGACATGATCGATCACCATGAATCAATAATCCTCTTATATATTTCGAGTATCGATTATAATCAAAAGATCGATCGATCGGAATCTATATACCGTATAATCAAATTCTTTTAATGTCAGACATAAATATTATATCCTTTTTTTTTTATTTGCATCGAATGATTTATGAGACAGAAACAATCCCATACGAATTAAATATATTGTAATAAAAGCCGCAAGATAATAAGTGAAAACGAATTTACGATTTATATACTTTTAGATCTTCCTCTGCTTCTTCTTCTTCTTCTTCCATTTTTTCTTCCTCTTTTTCTTCTTTTTTCTCATACATTCATATAAATATACCTATGTACATGGAAAGATACATTAACGATTGTTTTATCTTATCTCACGAAGAAGGGAATTCCAAAATATACACGAGAAATCGAAATATACTCGTATCGTTGTTTGTACACAAATTCTATACAAATCGAAAAAAATTGATTCGCTAGAGAGAGAAAGAGAGAGAGAGAGACGAGACGGGACGAGACGAGACGAGATAACGAGAAAAGAACGAATCATTCGAACACAAGAAACTTAATTCCTGTAATCTTCTGTCACAGAGAACAACGATTTCCGTCTTTAATGAACGATTACTATAATAAATGAGCAAGAAGAAAAAAAAAAGAAAAAAGAGAGAGAAAGGGTAGTGCATCTTCTTATAAAAGAAAAGGACGAAAAAGAAAAAGTAATGATTTAGACGAAAAGAAAAAATGTAGAGATGAAAAAAATGAGATCAAGGTTGAAAACTTTCTTCGAAATTTTGTTCTCTCCTAATCGAAATGAAGAGTATAATAAAGAAATGAGAAATTTAAAAATCGAATTAGATAAATATCGAAAGTAAATGACGAGATTTTCATAAAAGGAAGAATGAACGACAGATAAAAAGAAAAGTAATTTAAACGGACATCGTCAAAATTTTGAAGAGATAAAAAAAAATAAAATCAAGGTTGATAACTTTCTTTTAATTTTTCTATTTCCTAATCGAAATGAAGAGTATAATGAATGAGAAATTTAACGATCGAATTTTCATAGATAACGAAAGTAAATAATGGGTCCTTTATAAAGAGAATAAAAAACCGTGGTTAAAAGAAAAAAAAAAAAAAAACAAAAAAAAGGAAAGAAAAAAAAATTGACAAGAAGAAAAGAAAAAAATAATTTATAAAAATTCTAACGAGTGAGAAAAATAATATCAACGTTGAAAATTTTTCTCGGATTTGTTTACTCTGTAATCGTAACGAGGAGTACAATAAATGAAGAATTTAGCGATCGTATTTATAATATATAGATATTAAAACGGACTAATGTAATTGCTGTATCATAATTACGTAAAAAAAAAAAAAAAAAAAAAAAAAAAAAGAGGAGAAAAAAAAGAAAAAAAAACCCACACACATAAACACACAAAAGAAAAGAAAAAAAAAAAAGAATATCATCGTTGTAATCATTTTGTGAGTGACTTTTATAAGACTATTATCAGACATTTTTTGAATAACACGAATACCATCGTGTCCTCTGTATTATTCTCTCAATACAATTATCATTGATACATTCAACCAAACCCGATTACATGCTTTTACTTTTGTCGTTATTCCTCTAGTTTCAATTATCGTTCTCGATTATAGGAAACTGCGCCTTCGTGCATTATTATCGAACAGGCTAATCGAGTTGATCGATTTGATTTCATCGTTTACGTAAAACTTGCCGCGAGCTTTCAAAGACGAGAAGTCACGTTCGTTCGTTCGTTCGTTCATTCGTTCGTTTGTCCGTCCGTTCATTCGTTCGTTTGTTGGACGTTCACAAAATTCCAAAGGAGTCGTAAGTTTATATATATATATATATATATATATATATATATATATATGAGTGTGCACATACATACATACGAGGCTTAACGTATGTATATAAGTACTTACGTCTTTACATATCGCACAGTTTTATTTTTATACGACGTCATTATTTTTTTATTTTGTCTTCTTTTTTTTCTCTTTTTCTTTTTTTCAATTTTTTTCTCTTTTCCTCTATACACACTCATAAACGCTTTTAATAAATTTGTCACGTCAGTTGAATTACCAAGTATTACGAGGAAACTATTTCACTATTTCCCAAAATCTTTCTCCCTTGGATTATCCCCTATTGTCTACCATTCCTCATTGATCCTTTACAAACGATCGCTAAGCTTATTTTCCTTGTTATATTATTAAATATCTGCGAACGTAACATACTTGAAAAATATTTGGTTAAATTAATTTTTATCCAAATAATATGTATGTTCGATGTTTTTTGTATTTTAAAGTTTCTATTACTCGTCGTTCATAAAAATTGACTAATTTCGTGGGAGATTCATCCAAAAGAATCGTACAATGTCGATACTTGTCATTGAAAAAAAAAGGAAGAAAAATGGTTGCACTTTATTGGTCGTACATGATCAACTCAATTATGCAAAAGTTTTGATTAAAAAAAAGAAAGAGAGAGAGAGAGAGAGAGAGAGAAAGATGGAAATATGAAAATTATTGTGATTAAAAATAACAGGAGAGGCAAAAAAGATAAGAAATTAATAGTAATGTGAAAATATATATACATACATACATATATACGTATATATATATTTATGTACATATGTATGTATATATATATATATAAAAATATCGGAATTTGTTCTATAGAGAGGAGCAAAAATTTATTTCTTATCGCTTGTCCTTCGCGACTTTAAAGATCTTTGGACTATCATATTTCTCGAAAAGTTATGATATTGTTAGATCAACCCCAAGTGCTATCGATAAAGAGAGAAGACAACCTTGTCTTTATCATTGACAAATGTTACCAACTTGTATCGCTCATCTTTTCTTTATCCAATTAAATTTTAACACGCGCGTTGAATACATCGTGTCTTTCAATATCCAATCTTTATAAAATTAAACAAATCAAACGAAGAGAAAGAGAGAAAGAGAGAGAGAGAGAGAGAGAGAGAGAGAGAGAGGAAGTATAAAAATATCAAACAATAAATTGAATTAATAATATTTTCGAAATTGACGTACTTAGAGTTATAAAGAAAGAGTTTAAAAGAAAAACAAAAAAAAAAAGATATAAAAGTAAAAGAAAAGAAATTAAACAAACCGATAAAAGTTCTCATATTATCTGTATATACGTGTTAATACGTATTAACGAACGTATACATAGATATTACATCTTATAGTTAACCAGTTAAAAAGATTCGTGACTACGCCAAAGGAAACAACGGCGACGAAGCATGTCCAGTTTTTTCAAAAGATTTGAAAACAAAAAAAAGATTGTGAGTCGTGTGCGTATGCGCATGCGCACGCGTGTAAAAAAGACAAGTTTCTTGATTTAAACTTACAGCATACTTTCCAAGCCGACAGCATCTTGATATTATCGTTCCAGATTCTAGTCAACGACGATGATTTCCCTTCTTATTCGTTCTTTCCTTTTCTTTACGTTACGAAGAATAAGAGAAATATATATATATATATATATATATATATGTATATGGTGAGTACCAACCACCCTGCTACTTTTTTTCACGACACGACAAATTACTCGAAATCCTCTTCGATTCTTTAGATCAGTAATATCCTTGTTAGATATAAGCGCCAATAAAGAATTTTATTTGACGAAAGAGAAAGAAAACGAGTGAGAAAAAGAGAGAGAGAGAGAGAGAGAAAGAGAGATAGATAAAATAAGAGAAAAGAAAGAAAAAAAAAATTACACGAAAACAAAAAAAAAAAGAAAAGAAAAAGAGAATCCCGAAGAAAAATATTAGACAGGTGGCTGGTTACTCGTCCGATTAGGGTCGATCGACCCTCGTACGCGCCTTTCGATCGACTGAATCGGCATCCAGCACAAATTCGCTTTATAAATGGTAGCCGTTAAGCGCGCGAAGCAAGAAAGAGAGAGGAGAAACACGCGAGCGTGGCGATAAGGCGAGTCCATACTCTCTATACACAACCGGCATCTAAGTTAAACGATTTAGACGACGGTGAAACCGAGAACGGATCGACGATGATCAGATCAGATAGTGATCGAGCCAATCGAAAAAAGGAAAACAAGATTTTCTAGGGTTAAGGATAAAAATGTTGATGATGATGATGATGATGATAATGATGATATGTATGTATTTGTACGTATGGAGGGAATGGAGAGACAGGAATAAAAAAATGAAAGAAAAAAAAAAAAAAAAGAAAAGTTTTCAACTCAGTGAAATCTCTCTCTCTCTCTCTCTCTCTCTCTCTCTCTCTCTCTCTCTGTCTGTCTATCTGTCTCTCTTATTCATTCACTCACACATGTCACTTCTCTACTTAAAGATGATCAAGCAAAAAGAACATTTCCTAATCTATACATACATACACACATACATACATATATATATATATATATATATAGTTAATCCACGAACATTACTCGATTAATTTTTAACTATCGTGTAACTAGGTAGACAATATCGATATCTCTTCTTTTTATATTGATTAGTTAGTTTCAGATTCTTTATCGTTATCTCATTTAATTTCCTGCAACCCCCTTCCCTTTCCATCCCAACTCCTTCAATTAAACACTACTCCTGAACCATAAGGATCTTCTTTTACGATGACATTGCATTATATCGACATCTTGTGAAATAACATGTAACGGTTCTATTTGTAAAAGAAAGGATCGAGAAATTAATCGATCTAGGTGAACGGGTGTATACATATATATATATACACACACATACACATACGTGTTACTATGCTTGATATAATAAAATTTAACGAACTTGAGAGTATATGTATACGTATATATATATATATATATATATATATATATATATATATATATGAGGAAACCTATATGAAGGGAATCTTCGTTGTGAAAAAAAAAAAAAAAAAAAAAAAACGGAAAAGAAAATAGAAACAAAAATTCCATTCATATTTCTCTGATATTTCGAAATTTTATATAATTCCATGTAATTTTATTTAATATTTCCCTCGACAGTTTCGTGGATTTGTTTTTGCGTATGCTCGATAAGAAATATTCTTTACGAAGATCCCACAAGGAAAATCTTTCTTGAAAATTTGTACGATCTACTCCTCTCTCTATCTCTGTCTTTCTCTTTTTCACGCATACGCCATTTCTATTGAAAAGGATTAAAAAAAAAAAAGGAGAATTGAGAAAGAGATAAATAAAAGATAAAATATACAAAATTTTGCACGCAATTAAATACCGATAAAGCAAAAAAAACCAGGCGCAACCTTCGATTAGAAAAAGAAAAAAAGAGAGAAAAACGCAAATAAAATCGATTAACGATTATATCGAACGATAACGACAAGTGTTCGTCAAGCATGTGTATGTATATATGTGTGTCTCTCTTTCTCTCTCTTTCTCTCTCTCTCTCTCTCTCCCTTTATATCGTTTTTACTTCCTCCTATAAAGTAAATACGTGTTTTTTATTTTTTTTTTTTATTTTATTTTATATAGAAATCTTTTTTCTTTCAATCTATAAATTGTTTTTGAAAAGTCGAACACTGAAAAATCATCAAAATGATGAAAAGAGGATTGCAATCTTTACGCTTGATTGATTTATATGTACGCGTTTAGATCCAAGATAATACTTGTAAATACGAGGTCGTTCTTTTGTTTCCTCTTTTTCTTCTGGCTTTTGCATATGCATGTAAATATATATATATATATATATGAGAATTAGAGCAACACGTGTAAAAACGTATACGACATTCAAAGTGTTGCAAGTGATTACTTTCCATTGCTTTTACGGGGGTTGTAAGAAAAAGAGAAAAAGAAAGAGACAATGAGACATATAGAAAATTCTTCTTTTTCTATCGAAAATATAATGAGTTAAACCGTGGCGTTCTAACTGATTGCACGAACGCCTTGTAATTCGAAACTTTGCGATATGCTGCTTTTTTAACGTCCTTCCAATCTTTTTTCTTTAATTTAACTATCACATCGATCTTTTAAGACATATCGTTTTCACAGATTACAATCGTTTAAAGAATTCGATTAAAAAAAAGGAAGTTGGATTAACGAATTGATTGTTAAGGAAAAAAAAATGAACAACAAAGTTCATATAATATCGAAATGATTTCTTTCTACTTGATCGATAAAAAAAAGAATATATATATATATATATATATATATATATATATATAAATATTCTATGTATAAGAAAGAATTATTTACAGACTTGACGAGCCTCCTTTACTTCGACTAGTTTTATCTACTTAGACAGGCTACCATCTCTGAAGTGTTCATTCCAGAGTGTCGTCTTATCTTCGATTATCATAGATGATCGATGATAGTACAGTCTTATCATATATAAACTCAAATATTTCAACGTTCTCCCCGGAAAATAGGAATGAACGTTTTCTTTTTTTTTTTCCCCCTCGCGTTTCTTCTCCTCGAACGCATGATTATACTTTCAAGTTTCTTTATTTCTTTCTTCGTTACAATCGACACGATCTCTTCTCACCCACTTTTTATTCTATCTCTCTCTTTCTTTCTCTCTCTATCTCTCTATCTCTCTCTCTCTATCTCTCTCTCTCTTTCTCTCTTTCTCCCTCATTCCTTAGAAAATGGATTGTAAATCGAAAGGTTTTAAGACGTACCCGAGGATTCTTTCGAAATTCTATTTCCACGAAACTTCATTTGCAATGCGTCACGACTTTCTTAGCATTTTTTTCCTGATCGCAAGGCAATGGTACCAGCCTGTTAATACCTGGAATAACATAAAAACAAAAATTACGACTCTCTATCTAAACTAAGTGAAATCGAACGTGAACCATGAATGAATATATAGTTATGAAATATACATATATAATAGATGTTTATTAAATATGTTTACTAAACGATAATATATAAATACGATTGCATTATGATTATTTCCAATTAGAAAAGGAAAGAAATAAATGAAATATTTAATATCTACATCATACTAACTCTGTTTACGTGAATGAAATCAAACGTGAACCATAAAAGAAATACATAAATATATGTGTACGCACACACATACACACAAATGTTTATACGTTTATGATCGATAAATACATTAAATGATAATATATCAAAATGATTGTATTACGATCATCTGAAATAAGAAAGAAAAGGAAATCAATAAAATACGGAGAATTTATCCCCACTTTAAAATTCAATTGCGTCTCGACAAAACGAAATAAGAACATCCAAAGAGAATCATCTCCATCGAATGGAATCTTCTGCGTTGGTAAAAGGAGTTAAGAACGTTTACCAAACGCTCGAATATCTCAACGAATATGTCGTATCAAATACCCCTTCGCCTTCCATTATTATCTCGCTATAACGTCCAATCATTTTATCGTTTTTATCTCGATAAACATAGGACGGGGCTAAAACGTTTCTTGAATAATCGGCCATAGTCTCTTGGGATTACGCTAGTCTACAACAGTAAATAATATGGTTACATTAATAGACAGTTTCACATTAATATTTTAAGTATTCGTCGTATCACTCTTATTTGACAATAAGATTTTTAATCGAGAGATATTAACTACTTATATATATATATATATATATATATATATATGTGTATGTATGTAACACGTTTTCCTTTTACGCATTTGTCATAATCACTTTAAATCCTCTATCGTATTTATACGTATTTATAGAATCGTACGATTGTGTATGTAGTACATATATGCATGTATATTTATATGTGTATGTATTACTTTAAACGAAACGCTATCGTTTCGATATTTGACTTTATACTTTATACTCTCGCTTACTATGAAGGAAAAAAAAGAAAAAAAAAAAAAAAAAAAGAAAGAAACAAGCCGCGCAAATCATGGATTTTTTAATCCTTTCGTCAGAGTCCATCGTATGTTCATCTCTTAGGAGACAAGCTGTCGTATTTCTCGCTAAAGGCAGATTCATTATTCACGTCATCGTATAGATGCCGATAATAAAGTAAAAGAAATTGAGAGAAAGCAAATCTAACCAGACAAGGACGAATCTTTAGACACATATGCTTCTTTTAACTTTGTACTACGATAATCGTACAAATCGAGGACAAGGATCCAACAATAAGGATTCATTTTGATCCCTACTTTTAGAGTTCGTATTGATCAGCTTGATATTCGTGTTCCATGAGTCGGCACTTACCAAAAATGAATCTACTACTAAACGAATTCGACGATCGTTACTTAGAATCGTAATTCGTTGTTCTGTACGATGAACCGTAATCCTTGACATCTATTCGACATTATTTTATACGAACTGCCGGTGTACGGAAACACGATTTATAGATAGTCTTTAGGAATCATTTTAATCTAAATTCAAAGCATCGTTTATTATATGTATACGCATGTTAATTTCTTAGCACGTAGAAAGTAAGTATATACTTACGTATTTATTATTAATGTATGTGTTTATATACATATGTATGTATGTACGTATGTTAGTTTCTACAAGAAGGACAGATAGAATCGATTAATGTAAACAAAACACGCCTTACGAATTTCGTATTCGTTACATGACAATATAAACGTATTTTTAAGTTCCTTAACAAATTATCGTTTTACATCGTCTTATCGTATATATTATTGTGTAATAGCCCGAAAAATTGACGATTCGGGCATGAGGAATAAAAAGTGTATTCGTGAGCCTGAAATAAGAAAAATGCAGAAAATTGAAAATTAAAATAAAAATATTCTTGATCGATCAATTGACGCGTTCGCCGACAAAGCAAATTGATTTGATCGAGCAATGTTATGCTTGCTTGTCACACACATTTATCGAAGGATAGAATAGAAAATAAAATGTAGAAACTTTCCTTAAAGATGTATCAAAGCAAATGCTTGATTCGCGACACGAACACGACCAAGAAACGAACGAATAGTCCGGGAAAGGATCGTTTCGACTCTCAACCAAGATGCATAATCGTATACGAGCTTTCTAGGAAAAACGTTCGATGACCGCTTCGTCAACGATGCATACCCTAAAGCAAGATAAGTTTCACTTGTGTTAACGTACCATCAAATATAAATTTTTATGTATATAGTAAAGAGGAAACATATTTTGTGATAATTATAAGCTCTCTCTTTCTCTCTCTCTCAACAATTTAATTTTCATTTCACTTATAAAGTAATGTTACACTTGTATCAGTTAACAAATAAAATGTAATTGGAAACAATGAAAAAATGTTGTAATCTAAGAAGCAACTACTTGAAAGATTAAAATATATACAATTGAGGCAACCTATCGTTTTCATTTATATATCGAGATTATTTCGTAAGTACGTAACTGTATCTACTAAAAGATAATAAATATCAGTTAAAAGATAAATCCAAATTAAAATATTTTTCTCGATACTTTACATTACAGAAAAAAGTTAATATATTATAAAATACTGATTAAGTTTAGGCGAAGCAACCGAGCTACGCAATACATATACAGATGTTTCTGAAATTTATGTCTCTACATAATTATATATCCACGTTACTTCGATCCACGTGAATACATAAAGATCAGACCATATTGAACCTTTCTTTTTCTTAATCAAGATATATGAGATATATTGATTTGCTACAACTATGTTATTAGTATGAAATAAAATATATATATATACATATATAAATATTAATAAATTTTATTATAAAGAAAATATATCATCTAAATTTTATTAAAAAATATATCATATACTTAATCAATGTAACTTAACTTCCTCCTCTTTTCTGTTTTCTTATACTTTTAAATAATAATGGTATTTCTTCTACAAGCTTAGCTGCTTCGTCCTTTACTTTAGATTTCGCCTTTTCTAATTCACACTCCTAAAAAATAAATTTCTACTTAATAAGAATATTTACAACTTTAAAATTCATATATATTTGTTAATAAAAATAACCGTTACGTATCTGTCTTATTTATCAGAAATATCTATTACTATACGTTTCATCTATAATTTACATTTAAAAATGTATTAAACTTACACATTCTTTCAAATTATACGCTTTTATTAATTCAAATAATTCGTAAACGGTCCATAGGCATTCATCTTGTTTTTGTAGTTTTACAAAGGCACACGATGGTTGATGATTCTCATGTTCTTTCCTAAAATTCATTAATGATTCAACGATGATAAAGAGATGAATAATATTAACAAAAGCATATATCAATAAAATACAAACCATGGATCATCCGTAGATTCCCAGCCATTAAGCTGCTTAGAACAAATAAAACATTCTGCTAAATCTGGTTCTTCCTTTGTTGCTTTGGAAAAGAAACCAGCAGAAGCCATACGTTCTGGAGTACAAGAATCTTTGGAAGATTGGTAAGGCCAATTTTTGAACGTTTCCAATCTTACCGTTCTCCAAAATAAGGATGAAGTAGCTCTATTGTTATTGACATTAAATAATATTTGGACATAACATAATAAACAACAAAAATCAAATCATAGATAAGATTCAACGAATTTATCTATTTCTACTGTGCCAATAAACGATAAAATTGAATAAAACGAAGTAGTAAAAATCTCTAAACGACTTCTATAAAACTGAATCTAAATGCAATGCAAAGAAAAATCTAAAATTCATGAATATAAGACGATCATTTTGAGAAAAAAAAACTCGCAATAATATCATTTTTCTGTGCATCATCGATTAAGCTAATTAAAATTTAGGTTAGATTATATATCATATCGAATATTTTGCGTAAATTTGAAAAATTAAATTTGATAAATGTGAAGTGTATATACGTACGGTAAAAAATCCATATCGGGTGTACGTATCTTACGATATAATCTTTTTAACGAAAAATGAACGACCACACGATTACTTGTCGCTTTTCTCTGCCGATGTGTAACTGCCAAAGAGAGCGTCGCAACGATAATAAATAAATATCGAATTCCACGTAAGTTTATTCCTTTCCTTCTTAATAAACCACGAGTTTTTCTTTGTTTCTTTTTCTTTCTCTTTCTTATTTATGTTTACTTATATCATTTACACAATATGTATCTTCATTTCATACATAAAAATCTTTAAAGAACCGTTCAACACTTTCAAATGTTTTAACCTAACCTTTCCATTACCTCATTCAACTCTTCTCATTGGTCGTTCTACATCGTTACATTCGTTTTTTGTTTGCATACTGGAAAAAGCGCGAAACTCGAATAATTAATTCTCCATTATCTTTTATTAACATCGAATGACAATAATAATAATAATGATAATAATATATATGCGTATGTATTAATTTAAAAAATCGATCTTCGATCGTTCAGCTATTATTCTTTTATTTCGTACTTCTCGAACATTTTATCGAGACACGATTACAATACAAATAAATTATCGCACAAATAGACTTCTCCCGAATCGTAGAGCATCCATTAGATTTTAATGCTATACTATCCAAATTTACTTGAACTTCCTAATATAATCAATAATGGCAGCAAAACAATTGTAAAAAGACTCGACGACGAGTCTTCTCTTTCTTCTTATTCTTTCTATTTTTCTTTCTTTTGAAAATTTTATCACAGAGTATAAGAATAATTATACAAGAAACGACACAGTAATATAAATTACAAAAATGACATAAATCAGGCGTGTGTCAATATTCCAATCGAACTGATCGAAACGTAATGATAATACTTTGAAAATCTGTCTGTATTCCTATCTTTTTTTTTTTTACGTTTCTCAAATAGCTTCGCACACAAACGTATTATATTATTTACGTATATCGTAAGTAATACTCACACATTAGCGCATGTCACGAAGAAGAGCAATGTACACAACAACTATAAATTCATTTTGTCCTCGGTGAGACACGTCTTTTGTGTTGCTCTTATTTATACATACGTGTATCGTACGTACACATACACATATATATATTTGAAACAAAGAACATGAGAAAATAATGGAAATGTTGGATATTTTGGGAACGTTTCCATTATTATTACATTACATATTTATTAAACACTTAATTAAGAAATCTTTAGATAAAAGTGATATCATTCGTTTTAACAAATCTCTTGTTATCTTTTTCTTAATAAAAAATAAAAAGTTACTTATAACATAAATATTCGAACGGATTATACAATATAGATATTAAAAAAAAAAGACAATAGTGTGCGTGTATATATATATATATAATGTCTGTATGTATATATATATATATATACATATAATATATAATATTAGATTATTAGAAAATGTGTCGCGTTACATGTACCAAGTGAATCGTATATAGAGATAACCTTAATTTTTAAATGATAAACACGATGATATATGTATGTATATATATATATATATATATATATATATATATATATATATACATATATATATATAGAAATTTTGCAATACCTATTAAAAATCAGAAATGGAGCAAACCAAAATTAACATTTATTTTTAAAATTACCGTATATGTATATATACATATATATATATATATATATATATATATATATATATATTTAATTTATCGAAATTCACTGCATATTTTAAGAAATACATACAAACACGACATATATACGTTCTTGATCTGAAAAGGATATCAATAAGATATATTAACGAAATACGATATTTTTCGAAGATGTACATACATACATACAACATACGTAAATGTATAAATAACTACAAATATGTATATCCAGATAAGGCATAGTTAAGGCAAGCTGCATGAGATAAATAGGAAAAAATGTGTTAACTTATAAAAAAAAAAAAAAAATTATACTACTTTTCTTGTTCTTTTTTTATCTGTATCTCTAGTGAACTTTCTTTTTTTATTTTCATTCAAATCAAGGTATAAAACTATAAAAAGAAATATCGTGAATTAGGCACTTTAGAATGGCAACGTATATGCTATATGTTTGTTAAGAAAGAACACTTATATATCGTTTGATTTTATTGAATTATATAACACATCAAACGACACGATGATAGCATAATGAAAGAATTACTTAGTTGGAAAAAAAAAAAAAGACAAAATTACTGAAAGAAGGATAAAGAAAGAAAGAAAAAAAAAGAGAGAGAGAGATCTATTAAATTATTTTACAAATCTAAAAAATTATTTTGAAATTTATCGCAGGATTTGTAACCGTGCCAAACTAGAAAATCGTTCTATCTGATAGAGATCTACATTCACGATTAAAAGGATTTATACTTCACGATATCTACATATGTATATGTATATAACTTATAGATAATATCACCTTATCTAGCGATTACGTAAATATTTCTGATACCCATCTTCAAACTCTTTGTTTACGCATCTTGCCTACAAGTTTAAATTTAATTCCTAAACATTTTTATTTACTTGCTTAAGAATAACAACAACAACAACGATAAAGACACCATATCTATTATTGGCCCAAACTTTTTTTTTTTTTTGTTTATATATATTCGTCCTTTGGATACTTTTGGCACGAAAATAATATTAAGATTTGTAGTTCTTGTGATATTTGTATATACATATATTTTTTGTTTAAGAAACTTACAAAAATTGCATTATTGCACGTTGTCAAAAAAAAGAAAAAAAAAATCTTACAACATGACTAGATTTTTATTGTCAGATGTTCATTGATTTTTTTACTCGAATGAATGAATTAAATATAACATATATAGATATATATGTGTATATATATACGTGCGTGTGTGTGTGTGTGTGTGTTGGTAACACGATCGACGAATACTAGAATAATCAAATGTTTATATTATTTTGTGTCGAAATCATAATAGTTTTTGGATGTGCTTTAATAAAGATTAAAATAATCTGGAATAATAGTTAACCTTTATTAAATTTTGGTACGGTTACAAGCCCTGAGACTTTTAACTATGGTCCATATTTTCCATCAATATTATTATTAATTATTGATAACATAAAAGGGACAGCATTCTACATTCATCTATTTTTAAGATGCAATCGAATGATAATGTTTATAACATCAAGGTGAGTAGCAAAGATCTATATGCGAGCTTTCATAATTATAAACAATACTAATTACCATGTCTAAGTTAATGAATATATGTATACATATACATACATATATATATATATATGTATATATATACACAATAAAATAAATAATAAATTGAAACATATACATCCCCATTACTTTATAACTTGAAATTACTATGAAGGCATCTCCTCTGAAATATCTTTGGAATAGTCGGAAAGTTATTATCGCGTAATAAATTAATATAAGATTAACTTTGTCTTAATGTATGGTTTGTACAACACAGTCTTTCTACTAAATACTGTAAAATATTGTTAATAGTGTGCATATTACTTCATATAACTTATAATTCAATATCTGTCTTTTATAATAATAGGTAAAAATGATATTAAATAAGAATTATGCAGTGAGACAATTGTTAAGATCTGTACCTAGAAGTAAGAACAGCTATGCAGAAAAATTATAAAATATCATGGAAGCGTTAACTATCACCTTATCTCATTATTTTATGTTATAATTTTTACTGTTCCTTACTTCTAGGAAATAATAACAGAACTTGATTAACATGATTTGTATTATATCCTTATTAGAAACTTTGTGCTATATATGTATGCAAATACTTAATCAAACACAGTGATATAACATAGTAGGAATAAATACAATTTTTTAAATGTAAATTTCAAATTGTTTGAAATATGCCTTTATATACCGCTTTGATGTCTTGTAACTTATCAATTAATTCTATGCACTGAAATATATTATCAACCCTGTATATTAGTCTATATTGAATACTACAGTATTTTTTTTTCCATAATAGAAATAACGATATAATAAAAAATGCTTTTAGATGGTAACAAAGCTAAAAACAAAGAAGCCAAAAAAAAAAATAGTTAAGCATCTTGAAAAAAAATTAATATTAATTTTCAAATGTACCATGTCATTTGTAAATCCATTATTTGACATAAATTATTAAAAATAATGTTATCATACCTTGCAATGCATAATCTCAAGAATTAATTTAATACTCATGCTCATGTTCAAATAATAAGAGGAAATTTTTATAAATCTCATTAATCCAAAGATCACGTTTGAACACTGCTTATAACCATATACTGATTATTTAAAAATATTTTCTTTTTTTTTGCAGTAACATAAATTAGGCAAGGAATGGCAAGAAATGCCATTTCTTCTAATTTTGTAATGTTCGTATTATTAGCACCAAATACGTCAATCTTTTAGATGTGACACTGTTATTTTAATAAAAAAACATACTATATGATATTTTTTGTGACTAGAATATCCATTTGTGCCGTTTACTAGACAGCAATTTATATATAATTGTCTATATAAACAATTCTTGGTTATATTTTTAAAAAAGTGTTCGATATAGATACAAAACATTTTTTTATATAAAACTGAAGAATGTATAAGAAATTTTGTATTTCCACCTGTGTGTGACATGGTAACTTTTGTATAAGTTTTTCTTTTATCCATGATTCATGAGTCAAACATTTTTAGTAATATCAAATTACTAGGCAATCTTATAAATAGTACCATAATTATTGAATTGAGCAAACTTTTGAAGTTCCTTGAGACTCATCCATTGCTGCTGCACGTCTTTTAATTCCTTCTATATATATATCACGATTAAATAAACCAGCTGCAAGAGGTATTCTGAAAGAAAAATATATACATTCATAGGTACATATAGGTTCATATATATATATATATACACATTCATAGATATAATCATAAAAATATAATATAATTTAAAATACTTACGTATCAATGCCAGGCCTTATAGTTGTTTTAAATACACCCCATACAGGCTTGTGATCTGAAGTGCAAATACTTGGAACAGAATCATATATTAAGCATTCTATAGCACCGTCTTTATGCGAACTAGCACTTTCATGACTAACTCGTCTAATATATCCCCTTGTATGACCTTTCCCCTTAAAAAGTATTCTATCCGTATATGCGGGAGTACGTTGCTTACTGCTTGAATCAAAGTTTTGTGTGCCTGGATCATATTTATAAGTTGGAGGAAACATGATCGCTGCTTCCTCAAAACCACGTAGTACCGCACCTTCATTAAGTATTGTTTTTAATTGATCTTTTTGTAAATTTACTGGAACTTGTTGTGGGAAACATGTGTCTGTAATCCATTGAATTACTTCCTCTCTTGGTTGAGCCAAACGAAAATTTAAATCTCCGCACCAAAACACGCAATCAAAATTTTGAGTAACATCTAAAATATTAAATTTTAACATATAATAATTTGTGTAGTTACAATTTGGTATAATTGTATGTAATGTATAAATAATTCTTCAAAGACTATGCACCTTTGCTTTTATGTTTCGTAGGCAAGTCTTTAGGAAGATCCAAATTTCGAACAATTCTTTTGATATCGTTCACTCTTTCTTTGACTTTATCCTGATGAGCTGTTAAATGCGCCGTGACAAAAAGGAAACTTGTACCAAACAACATTAGAGCCAAAGCAACAGCTCCTTTAGTTCGAAATGCTGTCCCAGTTCTAGTAGAGAAACTATCATCTTCAGGTACAGAACAAAACCAGATGAGATCTCTCCTCAAAAAAAGAGCCAAATGAAGTGTTCCAAGACCTGTACTAGTTAATAAAACGTGGGAAGGCCCTAATGTTTCTTGCAAAGCAGCTTCCCACTCGTTTCTTTCAGAGCATGATTCTTGAGTTCCTATAGCTAACATGTCGGGAATTGTTTCTATTTCTGAAGGTAACATAAAATCATTTAGTTCTTTTGGCGGAGATTGTCCATTCATATTCCATGTTCCAACAAAAATTTTTAATTCGCGATTTGGTAATACTTTTTCAAGTTCTACTGGACCAAGCAATGAATTAGCTGCAATTCTTCCATGAAGAAAATTTCTATAAAAAAAGATATAGTAAATATAAAATACTTACTTCTAAAATTAATATTAAAGTTTATATATTTTTTCTGACAAAATATTTTTTTCATACTTTATATACCTTTCTCTAGCTTTCTGTGCAGGAATTAAATTTAATACTTGTGCAGCAAGTAATGCCTGTTTTGCCAAACTATCTGTAGATTCTCCAGGTGCCGTGGGCTGCTTACGATCTTTTTTCTTTGACAAGGCATCGTGTGATGTAGAGCGAGGTTTAAGTTGAATAGGTACACTTTTCACAGATTCTGGACTAGAATGTCGCATGGAATTTGTTGGAGAATTTATTATTAGATTATCAGCAGATCTTCTGTGAAGTAATCTTTGTCTTAACTGCATAGAGATTGGAGACATTGATCCAGAAGAAGAATTTTCATCTGGAACATTGAAATATTACACATACGATTTTAAATGAGTTTATAAAAGACATCCATAAATAGAAATTATATAGTTAATGATATTACAGAATTCCTCACTAATAGGGTTAAATTGGTTCAATTACTGTCTATTACATTTCTAACACTTGCATGTATTTTAAAATCTGTATAAAGTTCATATTAATTCTGTTCTCTGAATTTTTTTACTTACATCGTATTACTACATCCTAGCTCTGTTTATACGTTAAGAATTTATTTGTAAATATAATTTTTACGCAAAATTATATGTACATGTATATGTATACCAGGGGTACTTTCTATTGATACAGCAACAGGTAAAGACATATAAGCATGATAATTGTGAAGGACATAGAAATTATGGATTTTAATGGTGCCATATTATTGTACTCTATGTTTTTGTAATCTTTGTAGTTTATGAACTTACACTAAACTTACAACCTGATAAATAACATTGCTTTCCACTATAATATATTAAATACTGGGGACAATTTGGCACCTTCATAACAGTAAAATGAAAATTGCTAGAAAAAGCGCAATAAGTAAATTTCAAGCAGCGCATAGATTTCATTTGTTAATTTATACCTTTGTGTTCTGGTTTTTCACAACTGTTAGTATCATGGTATGTAACCATACTGTAAACTTCTTTCGAAGGATCGTAGAATTGCCTTTCCATTTCCAGGAAGAAATAAGTAATATACTTCCCCTTTGTAAAATAGTCATCCTTTATATATTTGTGATCCTTTTCAGCATTGATTATTTGTATATTTTCATCTTCTGAAGATTCCTCGATTTCATCTTCTGTAGACTCTGCAGAGAAGTCACTATCTTCACTACTCTCTTGGGTAGTTGATTTAAGTTCTTTTATTAAAAATGTGTGTGTTGCTATCGCTTCATTAATACTATCATTCTTCGCTGGATTATATATAATTTTTTTAGTCGAGGAGTTTGTGATTTTTATCTGATTTTTATCAGTTGATTGAATTTTATTTTCAGAAGCAATAGATTGCTGCATTTGCTCAAGTCCTCTTAATCTATTATCTTGTTTCAGAAAGGCAGTTTTTATATGTATATATCTATCTGAGCCAGAGTACATAACCCCTTCTTGTTTTCCCAAAGTATTGAAATTTTTAATTTCATCAGATAAATTCACCGAAGAAGTTCTAAAATGATTTGATGTACTACTACGTTCACTTTTAATATGTTCATTTGAGAAACCATGTGTTGCAGGAAGATTAATATCTGGTCTTATACTTGTATTTATTTGTTCATTTGAATGAGTAATATGTTTTATTGGTTGTTGAAGTTTTGGTTTTTGTTCAATAATTTCTTCAGAAGAGTGACCTGGCTGCCTTTCTGATACATGAGTTTTTTTCCTCCTAAATACTTTAGATAATTTATTAAGAAATGAATTCTTCCTTTTTTTCCTTGATGGCATTTTTAAACGACACTATCAACACTCAAGCTTATCAATACTTATTACATTTGCCTGTTTTCAAGATTGGACATCAACTGACCAGTTCACTTTTATTCATACTATGATAAAACTTCACACTGACACACTTCTATCTCTTTATTCACTATAGAGTATCTTAGAATGTATTTTGGTGGGGATATGCAAGGTCATATTTTCATTTATCGAATGAGATAATCAATATTAAAAGAAATATTCATCACACGTAAACAATTTTTGGTGCATGTTTTTATAAATAAAAATGTCATTGATAAATTGTACACTAAATATTCCTAAATATGATGTGTTAATAAAATATCAACCAATTTCATGCAATCTTGTTATTGATGAAGCAAAATAGTTTCTAAGTAGAGAGTATATATGTATATAAAATTATTATATTGTAATATGAAAATAACAAAAAACAAAAATCAAAAAGAAAACAGCTAATGTTTGTTCTACTATAAAAGAAATTTTTTTTTATGCCTTACCTTCTGTGTAAGTACTCTTGCGCTGCTCCTTTTCTCGCATTATTACTTTTTTATTTATATTACTCTCATGGGCTTCTTGATCTCCGTACGTCATATAAACTTCTTGTTTTTCAACTAACGCATCTGTTTGACATTTACCATTAACAGAAGCCACTTCAGATTTTACAGAAGTCCTGCTTAAAGTTGTCGGAGACAATCTACTAGCGGTTAAACTTTGAGGTGGAGTTCTACTGCGTTCGGTCATAGCACAACACAAAGATAATTTTGTGCTAGTATGAGATTCGTGCTGCGAGTTATCAGCTTTAGAGTTCTTATTCGAGTCCCCGTCTTTATAAGATGTTTCCAAACATCCAACTCTAGTCTTTTTATTCATAAGCATCTGACATAGAGATTTTTTCTTTTGTTTTGATTTTGGTGATATATCTGCCTTTGTCGCATTGGATATGCTAGAGGTATCGTTTCCTCTACACTGCTCCATAATATTATTAGCTAATGCAGTGATTAATAAGTTATTAATCCATCATTAATATAATAATGGTATCGTTATATTTCAATAGAAACATCATATATACAAATAGGTTTCCAATGAAAAATTATGTACCTATTACCATGTACTGCAAGGTGGTTTCTAAAAACAGCCTAGATATTTATAAAGTCATTTGGAATTTATATATTTGTAAACTCAGTTCTTTTGGCTATATTTATGTCTTCATTATACTCCTTCTTTTATTTAAGTATTCCAAAGATACTAGATTTTATTGTATCAATCATATATATGCATATATATATATATATACACACATATATTTAATATATCTCATAGACAAACTGGATACAATCATATATTCATAATTTGTCTACTTACACGAAACACTATTATATCATAGATTGAACTGGTACCAAACAATTATGCCGAAGAGTGATCACATTTTCAACATCGATATACAGCTTTATTTTTGACTGTTTTCTGACTAGAGATTATATCAACTATTAGGTCTTAAACATTCATAGGTTATTCCGATTCTCTTTGATAGAATATTTCAAAACAGTCTATATTATAGTGTTTTAATGTAACTATTAAGGAACCATTTTTATGGACTTTGATATTTACTTGTGTAATAAATTGCATCTATACTTGCATAACATGACAATTTGAATGAAACATTGACTCAATTGAACTAAGTATATAGTTCCCTTATATATTATTACGAAATTCACACGCTGACTATCGCTTGCACATTGGCAATAGATCACACGTCATTCGTGTTGCATACGAAATTCATAACAATTTGCAACCTATAGTAGAAAATACTTGAAGGACGTCATCAGACTCTAACCTCTGCCTCCATCATCGAGAATATATCACAAGGTAAAACCTTCCGCTCATGTTATTCGGAAATAAGTATACTAATGTTCATTTTCATTAATGTTTCACGAATAATTCAGCCCCATGACGATTCGATATCCACACCCGTACGCCATATCATTTGCCACTCGACTGATTACCGATTCTGCGCTCTTGTCAGATTAGCAGACGACAGTACTCTACTACTTGAACACAGAAAACGTATATCCCGTCTTTGATTATCTTTCTACAACCTATACGAGATATTACAAATTCTTGATATAATAAAAAATGATATTAAAATTATAAAGATAAACGATCATATATAACGAAATAATAATCGATGGAAGGAAATGTTCGAAACGAAAATCAAAGGACGCGTACGTATCGTGAACTGTCAAAAGGAGCAGACGACACGAACTGACGCCATTTTCCTTTTGACGCAAACAAACGTTACGAAGGGGTCGTACTTACACATTGACACGTACAACGTTCGTATATTGGACCATACGTATGTGTAGAACATTCTAAAGAGGTTCTGCCGTAGAATTCGACGCGTTCTCGAGTGCAGTATGGTTTGGCGGGTTGCGTCATTGCGATGCTCCTCTTGTCGATCGGCGTCATATAAAAGAAGTAAAATAGATATACATACATAGTATTCGTTACGAGAATAAAAATAATCGAGGTATCATTTAAAGATACAAAACGTAACATTCTCGATAAAACAGCTCTTATTTCGTACGATTTGTACGCGCGCGTTGTTTCTTTACGAAACATAGTTCTCCTTCTACTACAAGACTAACATTTCGTATCTCGAAAAAACAGTGTATGCATACACGTATACACAGAGAGAGAGAGAGAGAGAGAGAGAGAGAGAGAGAGAGAGAGAGAGAGAGAGAGAGAGAGAGAGAGAGAGAGAAAGAATACAATACAAAACGTGATAATATAACAAATACTAAATTTCATTTTCGAAACTATCGAATATTTAATATCAATATAATACTTTTTTTTTTTGGAGAAGGTTCGGGAAGTATACAGGTGTTTAACTTTCTTCCCGCGTTTTAATGCGTAAAATTTTTTACATTCGAATTTCGTAATCATTTGTAACCAAATTCACATCGTTTGTGAATATATACAGGTATACATACATACCTACGTACGTACACAGGCATACATAACACAACACACACAAACGTAGAAACATTGAGGCTAACTGCGTCGTTGATAATAGAGAAAATTGGATATTTATATAAATATGTATATCATCTCCAAGATCATCGAACTATCTTAAAAAAATTCTGGGTACGATAGTAAACGATATGTCGCGATTCGGTAAGTTATATATATCGGAAGTTAATAAATATATTCGTAGTAATAGGACGTATTATTTTTAATATCAAAGTTTGACGTTTGAAATTTTATAAGATGTGATTAACTTTACGAAGTAAATATTTCGATGTAGCAATATGTAGAACGATCGTTTAATGCTTATCTCTCGAAAGAAATATTGT
>NC_057688.1:8188011-8218796 GCF_014466175.1 Vespula pensylvanica
ACTTCTGCGCATGTACCTGCATCTTATAAAAGTTCTAATCATTTCTCATCCAATTCTGTTAAAGAAGTTAACAAGCCTCTTGATTTGTCGGTAAATGCCACAAGAAGTGTCTGCAATCGTGATAAAGACGCCAAAATAAAGGAAAGGTATCCTTATTTAGATTTACCTGCTGCTGGTGATAAGAGAACAGTACAGACAAGTTATCCTGTTATAACACAAACAGATTTTTTCTGCAACACGAACGATTCTTTTGCGGCGAAGTACAAAGAATTGAATGATGATTTATTGAAACTTTTGAATTTGAATAATTTATCATGTAAATTTAAGTGTGATACAACACAACCTAATGTAGCCCAAGAGAACATATCCACGGATATTAAGTTGAATAGTAAATCCGCTTTGGATATAAATCTGAAACAAGAAAGTAAGCTCGTCTTAGACAAATATTTTAAGGGAAGAACATTTATGCTCTCACATGAAAAAAGGGGAAGAGGAACAAACTTGAATGACAGATACGGTAATATCAAAGAAGAGTATAGTACGGAGGAGTTATTAGATAAGGCTGAGAGTATAGATCCCATAACTGCCGCTTCTAAGATCACACTGGGAAATTGGGAAGGAGGTGCAATGTCGGGGCAATATCCGGGTCACAGCCGACCACCGGTTGGCACTCCTCCACCTCAAACAGTTTGGAATCATCTCACAATGACACAGGGTCAAGGTAACATTTTTTATGGTAACTGTAATATTTTTGATCAAAGTATTAACGTGTCGGAGCTTTTACAATGTATTTATGTATATCGTAGGCTTAAATATTCACCCATCAGGATTACCTGGTGCTGCTTTGAATCCAGCTGGCTTTTATACTCACCCATCTATATCCAGAGCGTCTCATTTAACGCCACAGTTGACTCCTCAACTTGCGCATACTCAAGCACCACCAACATGGCATACACCTACAGTTCCATCAAAAACTGTTACGCCATCTAATACTCCTGGCAATCCGTTGTTTAGTTTACAAATGTTAGTTGACAATAGACAAAACCAAAATCAGTACAGAAACTCACCAGGTTCTCAGAACACACTTGATCTTTCTGCTACATCGGATATTATCCCAGAAAATTATTCTCGTATACCTCAAGATATTCCCATTAGTTTAACAGCACGAAATGTGGATAAAGGTAGTCGGAATGGAAACATAATCTCTCCACCGATACCTCTTAACGGAGAAACCTCTTCGGACAGTGGAATTAGTTCGTCCGTTCCAACACCTAATTCCGTCAGTGAACCAGTGTCATTGTCGACAAAAGAAATAACGACTCCAAAAATTACAGTGAAAAATTTTGAAAGCAACTTAAAAGGTGTGGCCAACATCCACGATAAGATTAAGGAGATAAGTGTCGACAGTTTCGCACAAAAAGTTATTAATTTGCCGCCTAGTGTAACGATCGAACGTGTGGTCGCGGAAAAGAAAGAATCAGAAATTACGAAAAGTAAAGATACGTTGAGTGTAATTGCACAAGTGCCAAGGAATGTTTTACCTGTTATCGTCAACCTTACGTCAAAAATGGAGAAGGATGTTACAGACAGTCCTAAAAGGGAATCGTCTTCCGAACGGGACAAAAAGCACGAAGAAACGAGTGTTAGGTCACCCAAGAACTTACCAAAAAGGAGCGGTAAAAAGGGTGTAGACTCTTTGTTGGAGAAATTAGAAGGTGGAAATAAGAAGCTCGGCGGTACTGAAAATATAGGTTCCGTTATAGTAATGCCGGTCGAAGAAAAAGATACATCGAGCGTTAAAAGCATGTCACCTGAAAGGCAAAAGTCCAAATCTCCAAATAGAGAAGACGAAGTTGTATCACCAGCATTCAGTAACGACGATTCCAATGATAATACCAAACAACGTAGGAAAAGGAAATTAGAGAAACCTGTAAGACTTAGTAAAGATTCAAAGACGGAAGTAGAAGACATGGAACTTGAACCAACAGAACCAACGGAGCCGAGAACGAGGGAGTCGATACCAGAGGAAGCAGTAGTCAATTGTACTCCGACGACAGCTGTGAAAGTCGAAGAACAGGTTGAGAGCGTAGAGCAGAGGTTAGACGAAAAGATAAATGATAATGTAAACGAGAACGAAAACGAACACGATAACGAAAACGAGATAGAGAACGAAAACGAAAGTGAAAACAATGTCGAAGAGAGAAACGAAGAAAATCAACCGGTGAGGAGGCGGAGAAGTAGCGAAAGTTCTACTACAAATTCGACCTCGGCGAATCAAAGGGTGCGGAGAAAATCCAGCGACGACGCGACCGAATTTTCGAAGGTAACGAGTCCAAAAGCTGTTAACAACACAAATCCATTTAATGAAGTTGAATCAGAATTGGAGAAGATGTTTGCCGGTATCGTTGAAACAGAGCCGGACGTTAAAAAGGAAGAAACTAAAGTAGAATTTTCAGTCTCGGGTCAAAGTGAACATATAACGAAGGTTGAAAATATTGAAAATAATATCTTGCAAACTAAGGACACTCAGAACGTAGAGCCTACCGATGTATCTTCTACGGTAGATACCAAATTGTCAGGAAAGAAGGGAAAGAAGGGAAAGGTTCAAGGTGGTAAAAGGAAACTCTCTAGATCTACGGAGAATATTTTTGGAAACGTTGGTAGTGAATCACCTCAGAAGGATTCTAAGAAGAGACGTACGTCTAAGAGTTTGAAGAAACAAGAATTCTCGAAGAAGGTTAAGAAGAATACGAAGATCGAAGGATATCGGGAAATGGCATACGACTCGGGATCAAACGCGAGTTCGATTAGATCTCGTGGACCAGTGGTTCACGTGGAAGGACCAAGGGATAGTCCTTTGAGTATTCAAGTGGTTAATGCGCCGAGGGAAGAAGAGGAAGAAAAAAATAAAGAAAAGAGAAAAACTATCGGTAATGGAAATGCAGGCAGAAGTAAAAGGCTCAGTCATCAAAACGATTTAGATTATAGAGGTACGTATATAACTTTAAACGATTTATATTTTATATTCTTTCGATCTAATCTATTTAACGTCGTTTATAGGTAAAGTCAGTAGAGCAGGTCTTTTTAGTTCCACTTTATCGTCCAGATATGACGCACATACGACTGACTCCACGTGGGTTTGTGTATTTTGCAAACAAGGCCCCCACAGTGTCATACCAGGAGACCCATCTAGACCTCATCCAAATTTGGCAGGTCCTCATATTGCACCGGGAACGTACACGGTACGTATATGTTTCGTTTAGAAAACGATTCATTACTGCAACGCTACTTGCAACGGCATTATCATTATTTGCTTATTATTTGTTGTTTTTCTAGGTTCCAGCAGGTGTCTTAAGCGATTTATTTGGTCCGTATTTAATTGGAAAAGAACGTTTGGAAGACGGAATCCTTTCGGCCGACGAGCAGGAGATAACGACGGAGCAAAAGAAGGGTGGAAAGAATAAAAGAAGTCTGAGGTACGCTGGACTGGCCGATCAGTTTTCCGCGAAGATGAGTAAAAAGAAAAGGAATTCGGTCGAAAGTAATACTAATGCAATGTTTACTGGAATGACCGTAATTCCTGGCGAGGAACAACGTTGGGAAGTTTGGCTTCACGAACAGTGTGCTGTTTGGGCTGCGGGTGTTTATATGGCTGGTGAGTATACGCGTGCGTTCGAAGATATCGAGCAGAGTGACGTTGGGATTTGTACTAAAGGATACTGATTTTTTTTTTTTTTCTAGGTGGAAGAGTGACTGGTTTGCAAGAAGCTGTGTGGGATGCTGCAAAGTCGGTTTGTGATTCTTGCGGCTTAACGGGCGCGAACATTGGTTGCGTTAAACGCGGATGTAAAGCTGTTACACATTATCCCTGTGCTTTGACAAAAGGTTGGCATTTGGATATGAATCAATACATACCTAAGTGCAACCTTCATCGAGTTACGTGAAATTTCGGTGAGTGCGTGTGTATAGACTAAGTTGAAATAGTTAATATTCATTATGCCACTCTGAGAGATCCTGTTTGACAGCGCGTGCACCGAATGACAGGCAATAAATATAAGGTATAAATTATAAAAATTGTTTTGTGTGTGACTGATGATAAGCCTTACTAGTTGGTAAGGTAAGTCCGATTTAGCAGAGCGTAAAGCAAAACGTCTGCAAATATTATATTGCATATACTTGTACGTGTGTGTACACATTTTTTTATTATATTTATTTTTAAAACTATTCTTGATAATTAGAAAACAAATGTGAATAGAGAATGGATATATAACGTTACCTGAATATTAGTTGCATAACTTGATCCAGATCTTAAAATTACATTATGCTGCCTTGCATTTAACGTTCAAAAAGCGTTTTGAAATTTACGCTCCGTGTCATTCGATGCATAGGTATGTTTGAAGTGTGAAAGAGATGAATGTAAGGATAGTGATGTGTCAATTTACAGATATGAAGTCTAGAATCAATATGCTCGAGAGAAAGACTTTCCAATGTACAAGATGTTCAAATGAGAATGCTATTAAACTGTCTCTGAGAATTACAACAAATTAACGGAAACGACAAAATTTCTCGTTAATTAAATTTAATTCGTTGTCATGGCCTGTGGCCTTGAACAGTGGCCTTTCGACTTAATATAAAAAAAAAAAAAAAAGAAAAAAAAAAAAGAAAAAAAAAAGAAGCAAAGTTTTTATTTAAAAATCTGTAGAATAGGTGGATCGCGCTATCAAGGAAATAAGATGTTAATCAAAAAGAAAACGTTTGCTTTTTTACACACTCAGTGAAACACTTGGAAACACTTGAAATATTTTCCTGAAACATCGTGTACGCAGGAACAATGTACAGGGCATATTGGATTAAGATTTTTGGACTCAATGAATGACAGGGGGCTGGATAATAATAGACAACTGACAAACAAGCGAGACGGATAATGCAGTAACTTTTTTAACGAGCACTAAAAATGTTTGGATATACAAGTGTTCTCTTATAAGAAAAAGAAACAAATAGAAAAGGGATATTTTTTATATTTATTAAGAATACGTTAGTCCTCACAAATATAAAGTCTCGCATATTTTATATGTATATCGTTCGAGATGAATAAAATATAACAATGCATTAACATTAATTTATATGTTTAATGTCGTTGCATTCCAAGCGTTTTTCGATGTCTAGTAAAAATAAAACAATAACAACAACAACAAAAAATATACAAAACATTAGTAAAGGTAGTATCGTTATCAAAGAACATAGTCACGACAAAAGGAAGAAATTTTTAATTTCCAAGAAAAATAAGATTCAATTTATTTCATTGACAGAGAACACTTGAAAAAGATTAATGCCGGCATTGCTTGTACTATCTTGTAACAAAATATTATAAATGGAAAAGACTAATTTGACTTTATATGATAGAGACATAATGATTGTAACGTCACCATCTTTAGTAATGTATTTTACGTTGCGTTAGATCAGTGATTACAATCCAAACCACGCGGGTACATCTTAGTGATTAAATTAATCGCTAATACTTATATTATACTACTGTTATTATTTTTAAATCTAACTATTATATTGATTTACACATTATACTGTTTTTCATACTAATGTTATTATGATCATCTTCGTCATTGCCATTGTCATTTTTCATTTTCACCACTTTATATAAGAGCATAAGAGAGGCAGTTTTTGCTATGTGACAAGTGTAAGAACATTCACGAATGATTCTCTTGGTGTATCAGGGAGAAATAGCAAAAATCAGGAAAATTGTATAAAAATAATATTATATATATATAACACACATAGTATATATATATATATATAAAATACAATGTACATAATATTAATTTGCGTAGACAAAAAAGTATATATATATATATATATATTATATATATATGCATGTGCGCGCATGCATACGAACACACGAGACACAAAATACACACTCTACAAATAGTTTTCACTCCTCCTCCCACAGCACAGAGTATGATAATTAAATGTAATCATTTTTAAATATTAGCCGTTTAGAAAGGAACGATAACTTGTCGAACACATAAATGAATTCTTTGTACATATATACCGTACATAGTAACAAATATCTTGTAAAAAAATGGTTCAAGAGGAGCGCGAAGAAGCATTTTATTTAAAAAGAAAAAAAAAAAAATGAAGAAGAAGAAGAAGTATAATGTTTCTTGAAACATAGAAGAAATATAAAATTCAAAGCGAAAGAGTCTGATTTTTTCCTAAACATCTATATAAAGACACTGCTTCAAAGTGTTCCTATGTCAAGCGTGGTCTTTCTAAGAAAAGAACAAAGACGGCCAAACTATCGTTAAAAATTTAACGAAAAAGATGTTTAATTGTAAACAAAACGCTTATATTCTACAATTGTGTATGAAAAGGAAGTAAGATTCTATCTTAGAAAAATAATTGTAATATTAATACTTGTGATACAAAGAAAGGAAATCTCTGGAGAACAAAAAAAAAAAAAAAAAAGAAAAAAGAAAAGAAAAGAAAGAAAACGACGGGGGTGACTAATTTTCGATATATTCTTTGGTTTTTTTTTTTCTTTTTCCACTACTCTGCGTACATAGAAGACCAATTATATATGGGATAGTCGTGTGTACAGTTCACTTTTGTAGTAAGTCGCTATAACGTTGTATACATATTGTATTTCTTAGTCCATTCGTGGTAAGGACGATTGCCAAGGAGTAATGACCTATTACCAAAATTATGATTATAAAAAATATAAAGGTCTCTTTGTACGCATAGTTGATTAAATAAACTTCAATAAATTTTCAAAGCGACGTGGGAAAGGTAGTTGTGATTTGTATAAATGAAAGAAAGGCTTGTAAATTGCCGAGATAATGGTAGCAAGAGCAAACCAAAATGATAATTAAGCAAAGAGAAACCTGAATATCACAATGCCTAAGTAATTTGTATAAAATATAAATCTGTAAAGTAAAAATATATCGCTGCGTGATATGTGGTGAGAGAGGATTGGTAGTAATGATCGCTACTACTGGTAACAAGAGGAAAAAAAAGAAAATGAAAAAAAAGAAAAAAAAAAAAGAATATGATAATTATGTATCGTTAACGAACGTTAGATATTTTTATTCCTTCCCTCTCGGTACCGTAAACATGATTCAATACAAAGTCTATTTTTTCTTCTTTCTCTTCTTCTCGATCCTTTCCCCTTAAATATCTTCCCTTTACAAATCGACTAGATATACGCATTTTTTGTGACCTGGTTTGATGTTAATAATCGTTAAGAAAGATATCGGTTTCAATCTATTTAATAATATGGAATGGTAGAGGAATCGGCGAATTGTATTTGAAATCGATAAAACAATACGATTAAGTATACATCTTTGTGTAATATAAATATGAAGAATAATAAAATACGGTATAAATCGTAAGACTGTTATAGCGGGATTATTTTTTCATAATCCTAATACATAACGGTTCATTAAGGTTTTGTTAATATTCGATCCAACTTTTATATATACATATATATATATATATATACATATACATCTATGTACACATATATACTTGAGAGAGAGTTGATAAGAAAGCAAAAAAGAAAAACAATTAGAATATCTTTCAAATTTTTCATTTGCGCGCTCTCGCGTTTGCCCGCGTTTTGATTCGAACATCGAACGCGCATGCGCGTGCCGCCAGAGTTCACCGTCCCTAGAGATTTGGCAACATCGACTCTCAGCCGTTCTTCGCTTTTCCGCGTCCGTTCTTCAGTGTGTCACCGAACGTCGCAAGGGATGGTTCGTTTTTTCACACTTGCCGGTAGCTACGTTAGTGCATTTCTACGATTACGGTTATGAGCTAGAGCGAAGTTATCGTGATTTTTCGTGCCGTTTGGAGAATAATGTCGACTCAGAATGCATAACTTTGCGACGGTGGTGAAATTGTGCGCCGCCCTTCTCTTCTGTCTTATGGATTCTGTTTGGGCCCAAGCTGAATTTCAAGGTATTACAAATATTTTATTAATTTAATAATAATTCATATTTGAGAATAACATCATTATATTATATTTAATTTAATCGAATACAGGTGTTAACGCATCGTTAACCCTCTCTATTGTTTTCTCATATGTTTTCGTTCGATCGTTTGCCAGGCGCAACAGAGTTCGATATCGAATCGAATTAGTTTAGTTATAGATCCTTGATTTATCATCGATTTATTTATTCGTAAAACAAGGTAGAGAAAATGTCGAAAATTTCTTGTCCTCTTAGATTGATCATTGATGTATAACTTCGACTCTTCCAACCTTAATAACAATACATCTTACCTGAGTATTTCTTCGAAAGATGCGAGTTTAAACCCGTCGAGTCTAACCTCTTTTTACCTGTGAGGATATTACCTACCTACATACATATATATATATATATATATCTGTGTGTGTGTATGTATGTATGTATGTAGTGTATATATACAGTGTATATATATATGTATATATATCCACAAATATATAAATTTTTACATTAATAACATATGTATATTTCGTAGTATTAGTTCGAAACATGTTTTAAAAAATTGACCTTATTAACCGTTTACACTCGGAGAAATAAAGTTTACATTACGACTTGATAAAACAACGTTGTTTATGTAACGAATTTTATCTCTAAGTAATTCATCCGATATGTAAACTTTGTCTCTTTATACAGTGTACTCTTATAAGTATTATATTGAATGATTGAGAAGATGTAAATAACAGTGTGAAAAGTCACATTTCTTTTCACTTTTGTATTTTAAATAAATATTTATAAGGTTAAGGTTTCTATGTCAGGTAGAAGAAAACCTCGTTTGTTTCGTTCGTTCACACTCGCGTACACATCGTTTCGTCTAACGAAACTAAACGAAAATTTCATAAAGCTAAAGTGTTGAAATTGATCGATCGTTAAGACTATATAGTAACTCGAGAGGGTTACGTAAAATCATTGAGTAATTGTTTTGGCGTGTCTTCCCTTGTTCGAAAAATATTGAAAGTATTAGATGTGAGTTTGACGAAAAAAGAAAAAGGAAAAAGGAAATTAAAAGTAAATATAAAAAAAAAATAAAATAAATAGATAAATATTAAATAACTTTAATAGACACACTATCGAATATAGATATAGTATTGAATTTTATATTATCCAAAGAGCGTACTATTCCGAAGAAGTCGGACACGATTCGTAACTTCGATATGCTTCTTCCTTCTCCAGTCTTCCCACAAAATTTCGTAACAGTCGATGATTCTTCGTCTTTCTCGATCGAGAATTTTCCTTCGTTCAATTCGTGGCAGCATTCAACGATCGCGATCGAGCGTTCATCGACGCGGAACTAACGTTACAAATTCATGGAATATCATGATTTTAAAATCACAATAAACCGTTTTACAATATCCAACTTGTATTCGTAAAAATCGTATTTCTTTCAAAGTAATATAATCTTTTTTAAGCGATAATCGTATAAATAATTCAAAGTTCGTTTCAAAGATTGGTTTTTATCTATTTTTAGAAGATATAAATATTAGCATTTTTTTTGCACATATATATATATATATATATATATATATATATATATATATATATATATACATAAAAAAAGAAAGATCGTAAAGATTAAACGACGTAAATCTTCGAATTACGAATTCTGCTTTCATCCCTTGCTGTTTTAAAGAGTTCTTTAAACTCGCAGGGAATGTCAGCTTTCTTGGAGTTTCGAGACACTTGAACTCGTTCGTCGAAGTGCTTCCCGTTTATTTTTCGCGGGCGAAGAGATGCGTCACGTGACGTCTCGTTCAACTTTACCGCGAACTTCTGACGCCGTTCGACTTTGCTAGCAATAAATTCTTTATACATTGAAGAAGAAACTTTGGGAAGTTATTCAAATCAATTTGAAAAGGAATTTGCTATTGTTGTTCCTATTTATTAGATTTATTGGGAAAATTGTTAATATTAAATAAAAATTATATCATTCATTAAATAATGAATAAACGATATACAAATATATATATATATATATATTATTTAAAAAGCTTGCAAAAGTTGTCGATAAATATAATATTCTGTAAAAATGAGTACTTTAGAAAATCTATTAAATACAAATATTATAATAAAATAACACTTTACCAATATACTTTATAATTAAGAGTACAATATTTTATAGTGTCAGCTTATTATAATATTTGATTACAATGATATCCTTGTATAATACACTAATACTTTATAATAATAAAAATTTATAATAAACAACGATCGAACGTTATTATTTGAATAAATTTTTCATAAATGTGTTTATTCTCGTCTACACGAGAAAATGGAAGTATCGAGCGTGTAATTTCGTTTCGCCCAGAAATTGTATTACTGTCGGTCACCCGGTAACCCACCATCCGTACGCTTATCGTAGCAATGTTTCGCAGGTGCAGCACAGCAGAAATCCTTTTGCCGGCACTCGCACACTCTCTTTTACTTGTCCGGCCTTCATTCGACGAAGGTAGTATTACTCGAGAGCAATGGAAAAGAGTGCAACGATCTTACGATCACTTGGACAAGATGAGAGCCTTTTCTCTTTCGTCGAACTTTTCAAGTAATCCAACTAAGGGAAATCGTCTCTCTTTCTCTCTCTTTTTTTCTTTTTTTTTTTTCCTCCTTTCTTTCTACGTACAAGATCGATTTCTTTCTAGAAAATAATCTCCCAAAGAACTTGCACGTGAACGCGTCTTATGAAATTATAGTGAAAGTTAGAAACGAATGGAACAAGATGAAGACTAAAATAAATCAATAAAAGATTTATCCTTTCTCTCTCTCTCTCACTCTCTGTCTTTCTATATTTATCTCTCTCGAATTCTTCTTATTCATCGTGATCGAACAGCGATTGAAATGATTTTTTCAGTCACTGTAAAAATTAATAATTCTTTTTCTCATAATCTTCGTCCGATATTAAATAATAGTAATACACGTACACATTATCTTCGTTGTAATTAACGATGGTATTACAATGAAAGTTAGAAATTAACGTAAGAAGGAGGTAAGAAGATTCGAAAGATCCATCCTTTCACTGGAATTCTTTTATCATTGGTTGAACATTGCCTGAAAGATTTGTTTCTTCTTTTATTTCTTTTCGATCAATGTAAAAATTATTATTCCTTTCTTTCTTTCTTTTTCTTTCTTTTTTTTTTTTTTTTTTTTTTTTCTTCATAATCGTCATCGTCATATTTATCTTACGTAATAAATGCAAAATGTTCGAAATCATTGTAATTAATGATAACGCTTACCATTCTTTTTTATTTTTTTACTTTTCGATCATTTTTATATTCGTGAATTTTTAATTTCGAAATGTTATACAAGAAGCGTGGTTTCTCCAAGGTCTCTTTCGCGATTTGTGTCGAGTAATTTTTTTTTCTTTTTTTCAACGATAAGACAGGCTCCCTTTTTATTGTTTAGAAAGAATGATGTGGCCGTGACAATTAGACCGATCTACCTGCAGGTTTCGTGATAGAAGTGAAAGGAGAGAGAGAGAGAGAGAGAGAGAGAGAGAGAGAGAGAGAGAGAGAGAGAGAGAACCGTTTTCACGTTCGGTCGTTTCTCGTGCTTAGTTGATGTAAAAGTGTATGTTTCATGCTTCTTGTTTCTTCGATGGTTCTTCTCGAGTATCTAGATAAACGAGAAAGAATTTTCAAATGTAACTCTTGTAAGAGTTTCTCGATCTCTTCCGTCGTTCCATTTTTTTTTTTTTTTTTCATTTCGTCTTTATTACACGATCGAATTGTATTAAAAGATTTACTATAATAACATTTAAAGAATTATTAATAAATCCAAGTCTGTTTTGCAATAACAATAGTAGACTGTATTTTAATTAGTCAATGTTAATTCTAAGGTTTTTTTTTTTTTTTTAATAATTTTTATCTCATAAAAAGAAATAAATGATTTTAGAAAATTCATTTGGAATCGAATTCGAATAATGATTTTATCAAAAATTAGTTATAATAATGTTAGATTTCACTATAGTTTGTTAATGTCGATTATATTATTATTAATATATTATCAATATTTGTATAATTTTGTTTTGATAGAAAAGAAAAGAATTTCTTTTATTCTAAGGTCATTGTCGAGAATAGAAAAAGAAAAACTACCTGCGCCCACGGTATGTGAGGAAGAAAGAGAGAGAGAAAAAGAGAGGAGTACACGCTCAATGTATATTCGTCTTTCAAGAGAGGTCTCACATTATCTTTTTATCCTTCCTTCCTTCCTTCGTCCTTATCTCTCTTTCCTTCTTCCGCTAGGCTTTCGCGTGCGGATAGTTTCTAGCAGAACGAAAGCACGAAAGATAAAACATATAACATACCGTACTACGTATTTAAATATGTACATACACACACACTATATATATATATATATATTATACATATTATATATATATATACATATGTCATATTTATATATATATATATCTTTAATGTGTGTGTATGTGTGTGTATACACATACATTTACATACATAAGTATGTAAGTTATATGGATACATAAGTACGCGTATGTATAACGTCCAAACGTTCTTCTACATACTTCCTCGACATTTTGATTATTTAAATCGTAAAGACGAATCGGTCTCTACCAACGATAGATTCTATTTTTGTTTACTCCGATCCGCTTGAAAATACATACAACTTTTGTGATTTCTCCGTAAAATCGATGTGAATAACTATTCTCAGTTTCAAGATCAGAGATCGTTCTCTTCGATCCATTCTGCGTAAGCGGAACGGTTAGAATAGAAAATTACTCTTCGTTCAACTTTAATTTACAAGTTCTTCCCCTTCTTTCTTTGAGTTAATTCGTTCTTCGTTTAATTAATAAATCGAACTAAACCTTATTAGTTCATTATATATTTTTACTTCCTCTTATAGCTTTCATAATGTATTTATATATTCGTAATATCTGCATTTTTATGTATCATTATGCTTAACCAATAATTGAAATTTGGAATAATATAATACAAGGATATTATTACATTTCAATAATCTTTACAATACTCCAATTTCAAATTTTGTTATTTTATTTTCTTTAATAATGAATATATTAAACTATATGATATTTCCATGAATAATAATCGAATAAGATATCTATAGGTATTACATATGGATACTTAATTTCATTTAAACAATTCATTCAAGCATTTTATTTTCTATAAATAATATATTTGAATATTTGCAAATATCGCATTTACTATTACCAATTATTATTGATTCGATATTTGATTCAATTTTTTTTTTTTTTTTTTTTTTTTTTATAACAATATCCTATGGATTTCATGAATTAATATTAACAATTTTTTTTCCTCTCTCATTTTTTTTCCATTTGATTGGAATGCTATAGTAATAAATAGTAATAAAATAAAGAACAATATCAAAAACAACAATACAACAACAACAACAACAATAATAATAATAATAATAATAATAATAATAATAATAATAATAATAATAATAATAACAATCCTAATGGGAACGTATCTATCCATCTCTTCCGTCTTTACTATCTGTCCCAACTGAGTACTACGCACGTATGCGAACGAGTCATTGATAGTACGATAAGCGGCAGCATCCTGCGAGTAACGAGAGAGAGAGAGAGAAAGAGAGAATGTATGTATGTGTGTATATCTGTTATGAGAGAGATAGAAAGAGAGAGAAACAACGATGTAAGAGTATAACCGTCGCTTAGATGGAAAGATTGCTCGGAGCTTTTTTAATTAATGCGATCGTACGACTATTATCGGGGTCATTGTGTTCGTCCTAGAGTAAAGTACTCAAGCGCACGTCATTCTCGCGGTTCGCTTCATTAAGCTTCAGGGTGATGAGAGGACAAGAGAGAAAAACGTTTCGAGGTTGGAAACGTTTTGCTGATTCTATTACTAGCACTATTACTATTACTACTACTACTACAACTAAAATTATTACTACTACCACTACTTTTATTACTATTACGTCTCGTATCGAGTTTCGTGCGGTTTCAGTCTTTTCAATGTACAAATCATACGTGTGCGAATACGTGTATGTGTTGGAATCTCAGAGTAACGTTAATTTCGACACAAAGCTTACCACTTCGTCAGCATTCATTTATTCTAACTCAAGACACGTTTTTTTTTTTTTCTTTCTTTCTTTCTTTTTTTCTTTAAGTTAGAGATAACAATACATCAAGTTTCGACCTCTAAATTATTATGTTACATTATATTATTTTATTTATTTATTTTTCTTCTTTATCATTATTTACCTCCCAAAGACGTTTATTTCGAATTAATTTCACTACGGATAGAGATTTCTTTAATATTTATTTATTCCAACTCGAAACACGTATTTCTCTTTTCAGTATTTTATATTGAATCGAGATAATAATTCATTAATTTCGAGCTTTGAAATGTTTTATTATTAATATGTTTTAATGAAATTATGTTCATTAATTTCGATCATGAAATATTTATTTATGATATATATTTAAGATAATAATAATAATTCATTAAATTCTAGCTCGTAACATTATTTCTTTTTTATTATTTACGAAATATCGTTATTTTATTATCAATTCAGATTATAATAGGATAATTTAATACTTATATACATATAAAGATTAAGTAACCGAGAATTAAATAATTTGATCATCTACCGAATGATCGATATATATATATATATATATATATATATATATATATATATATATATATCGTTCCACTTGTGCTTTTGCATCAGAGCTAGTACATCTGATCTTGAACGAACGGTACAAGTCAAGCGGAATCTCTGCACTTTTACGAACTGTCTAGTGAGAGAAAGAAAGATAAAAGAAAGAGAACAACTGTATTCTCTCTCTTTCTCTCTCTCTCTCTTTCTCTCTCTCTTTTTCTCTTTTTATATATCTTTCTCTTTCTTTATAGTTGTCTACCGTGCTACTACTCTCTTTGATTTTCTAAGGTACCGTTTTCTTCTACGAATCTAAATCCCTTCTCTCTCTTTCTCTCTCTTAACTAACTTGTATCTATCTCAACATACAACCTGCAGTTTCTTCCTATACTCGACCTAGCCATCCTACTTTTTTTCCTCTTTTCTCCTTCCCATACCAAATCATAAGAGTCTGACCGATTCCTTTTGAAGAACGTGATCTAGCGTATCAGAGAGAAAGAGAGAGAGAGAGAGAGAGAGAGAGAGAGAGAGAGAGAGAGAGAGAGAGAGAGAGAGAGAGAGAGAGAGAGAGAGAGAGAGAGAGAGAGAGAGAGAGAGAGAGAGAACACAAGTTTTTCCATCATCGTTCAATAACAGAATCGTATAATAAATCTTCCAATAGAATTTCCTTTTCGTTTCTAAAGAAATAAATTTTTCTTTCCTTTTTTTTTTTCTTTCTTTCTTTCTTTCTTTTTTCGTAGTTACCCCGGTCAAATCGTTTTTTCATCGTAAAAAACTTTACTCAATTTTTCAACATACCAGACAGTTTTCAAAAGTAGTAATGGACTAACTTAGTTTTTGTCTAACTCTTCGAAGTTTTCTTCGAGTCTTAATTGTCTTCAGTGATTAATCCGTTCTCGATAGGATGAAGTTACTTTTTGTTTTCTCGAAAAGAATTAGGTAGATAGTTGTTATGTTTTAAAGAGAGAAAAATAAGGAAAGAAAATTTTAAAGAAAGGGAAATGGGTCGATACGAGAAGGGAATAGAAAGGACGGTAAGTAGGATATTTCTATGTAAATTAGGAAATGTTACGTGATGTTGTGTTCATGAGTAAAGGGATGGAACAGATGTGCTATAAAAGTGCTGCTTAGAGGCGATCCTAATAATAAGTGCAAGAGAGAATGTTTTCCCTAGCTATGGTGATGATTCATTAGTTATTTCCTCTTATTTTTATTTCTTTTAATTTTTTTTTGTTTTGTTTTTTTTTTTTTGTAAATCCAGGAACTGGAAAGAAAACAAAAAAAAAAATAAAGAAAAAGATAAAGCTAAAGTTATTGAGAAATAAAAAGACACAAAGGAACATATTCAGATAACTTTCTTCTTATTGTTTTTGTCTTCCTTGTAAAAATTTATTTACTCGTCGAATATGTGATAAACGTATTATTTTTAACTTGATTTACTTTCACACGGTTTATTTTATCTTCAGCATTTTTCGTGTAACACCAGAGTGTGATACGTTCGATCGTATCTCGTTGAAATTCACGTTTCCTATACGATATGCATCACAACGTTGATCATTGATTGGCCGAGCTCGCGAACTGACCACATCACGGAGGGTTTTGCATACGCAAGGGTTGACATCGATTACCGAATCACCCTCGGCGAGCTTCGCGTACTTCGCGCTTCGGTGAATTTATTCCGCTCGTAAAAATGGACAAAGAGGGCTTCCATCAAAACCACCCTCGCATTGTGAAATGCTTCTTGTCGATGAATTTCGTGGAATAAATTAGTGAGATAAATTATCGTAGCTCGATCTCGACTTTTGCTCGATATACGATACGTAGGTAATAATTATATTAAATCAGTGAAATCGTTTGAATATTTTTTAAATTAATCAAAATGTTAAGAAAGAATTTCTCTTTTTTTTTTTTTAAAGAATCTTTTCGTAAATATTTAATTATCCCTTAGATGAAATTTCATCCTAAGAAAATAAAAAATAAGCCGAGTGAAATCCACGCAATGTTTTAAATCTATACATCATTGCGATGTTATTTTCAAATATATTTACAAATTAATTATCATAATATTCGTTTAATATTAAATAATATTAAAGAATTTCAATTGACTTTCTTTCCTTAATTGCTTTTTAAAATAATATAGTATTATGAAATTTTACATAGGGAGGTAGTATTAACATAATCTTTTTTATGATGCTTTTCAAGGTTTAATTAATAATATGAAAAATGTTATTGTTAAGAAATCGGATAAATAGATAAGTAGATGTATACTATTTTATATATTTTGAAATTGGAACGCTATATATATATATATGTATATTGATAACAGGTTTTTAGACAGCGGTTAAATAAGAAAAGATCAGGATCATTGAATTCGATACACAGGTTCGTGTAATTGGTCGATTACAGTGCACGTCTTTCAATGGCAACAACCGCTGTTGCGCTACCGTAATCAAATTAACGAAGGAGTAAGATCGCTGCCAGCTTAAATACGACGAGTGGACTCTCGACGAACATTTCGTGCACGTTCCAAAGAGGAAACGCTTTTAAACTGTGCTTGGGAGGATCGAAACGTGTTTGTATATTTTTTTGTTCATTTTTATTCTTCAAAATCGCATCTGCGTAAACCTGTCGTAAATGATTATCCGTCAACGAGTCGTCGATAATTTCGTTGGAAAATCTTTAGGAATAGAATTGAAAAACGTTTCGCTGTATTCTCCTCACTTCTCCCATCCTATCCGGCTCACACATATTTGTAATTCAAATACAGATGCTGGTGCGAAAGTTTTTAAAGTGATTTTAAAAATCAATTACTCTTTTTCGAGACTTTTTAAGCAAATTTTTTTCTCTCTCTGTAAATTGTAAAACTACATGCCTAAAAAGTCTCGAAAAAGAATAATTGATTTTTAAAATTACATCCAGAAACTTTGGGCCCGTCTAGGAACTTTTGACCAACCTTATATTTTCTTTATCGATCGCATGGGTCAAACTGGAAATTGCGATGTTAAGGAAAAGAATGGGAAAGAAATAAGATTTGTTTCTTTTATTGTCTCGAAACAACCCTTCGGTAAAAGTAGTTTCGTTATCTTAACATTTTCTCGCACGGTAACTTTACTTTTTTAAAGTTAAAAAGAAATAGAGATAAGAGATTAAATTTTTTTCTTTCTTTCCTTTCGTTTAATAGGATAAACATTACTTTTTTTTTTCTTTTTTCTTAATATCATTTTTCATTGAAAGAAAATATTGGGGGAAAAAAGACAATATTTTATTTATGATATCTCTGTATTTCTCTCTCTTTCTCTCTCTCTCTCTCTCTCTCTCTCTCTCTCTCTCTCTCTCTCTCTCTCTTTCTCTCTCTATACACACACACACATATATATATATAATATCGTTCGAGAATCTATTTTCATCCTGCAATCTTTCGATACTCTCGAAAGCTCGTTTCTATAAGCATGCAGAGGCACGAGGATACGCTGGTAGCACAGGGACCGGGAAGAAATATCGATTTACACATTTCCGGGCCGCACATGTAGTCTGGGAAAATACAACGATCGACCATCCGAGATAAATATATCGATATAGATTACTTACATACATACATGTACCATTCAATACAGTAACGATCGTTATGTCATGTTAATACGAATTTGATATCTATCTCTTATTCCTGTATTAATTATCTAAATTATTTTTCTTCTTGTAAATTTATATATAGATACATACACACATTTATATATATATATATTTCTATATACATTGATGCAATTTTTTCAATTTCTTTTTTTTCTTTTTTCTTTTTTTTTTTCTCTTTATGATTTCTTTCCCTTTTTTTCTCTTACATGTAATACATGGAACATTGCTTCTCGTTCTAATATACGGTGATTTCAAATCGGTGATTATGAAAGTGGTTCAAGTCTCTTGAGATATTAAAAAAGAAAAAAAGGAAACAGAACACTTCATACGAATTATTCTGGGAAAAAAAAAAAAAAAAAAGATTTTTTTGTTTACTTAAAAGAATGATTTTTCTCTCGATGATAATTATAATAACTTCACTCGTTTGTTTCATCATGTATGAAAAATAAATTTTTATATAATTTAAAATCTAATTACGTTACGAAAATATCTTAAAACGAAAAATATATGAATTCATACAATTTTCATAATCACCAACTCATTCTATCTTTTCCTATATTTCACGATATTATCGTCATATATAAACTGGCCTATCTCTTTTCAAAACTCATATTTCCTGTTCCGACTTCCCGCTATTCTGGGGAAATATAACAAAGCGAGCAGTTGTAAGCCATTCCGAATCTACTGTCTCAAACAGCAATTCGAAGATAACAGATAGTAACCTTTTGGATAGTGGACTATCCTCTTCTAAACAAAAAAAAAAGAAGAAGAAGAAGAGATCTTAAAACATCTTATCTTATCTTCGTCCTTGCACTTTTCATCCCCTTAAATATTATCGCTCATAATATTCAATTCGAATGAACAATAATATTCTGTAAACAATTAAAACGTGATTTTCCTCTAATACCCTTCTCTGACGTAAAGTTATTTATTACATTATCGATCGAGAATACTTTGTTTACAAAAAGACATTTACATTTGAAATGTAAATCTAAGTTTTATCAATAGCATGCAAGAATGATTTCATCTCTGTTACCCCGTCATCATCGGTCGAAGTTTATTAACTCGTCGTTATTTTACATGGTGCCGTAAGCGTCTAAATATTCTCAAGAGGGACTTGTGGTTGTCGCGTTTCTTTGTCCTTCTCCTTTTAGCTCCTGGTCTTTCTCTCCTTCTCTCTCTCTCTCTCTCTCTCTCTCTCTCTCTCTTTCTTTCTTTTTCTTTCTCCTTCTATTTCTCAGGGTACTCAAGAAGGAAAGAGGCAACCAGTGCCGGTGAGGTACGGGCCAAGCTAGGAGATATGGCTCTGGGGTTAACACACAGGCTCCGACATTAACTAAGTTACGTAACGACTGGTTTTCTCAGGCAGCAAATACCGATGCAGAAGAGAGAGAAAGAGAGAGAGAGAGAGAGAGAGAGAGAGCCTCTCTGCCTCTCTCTTTCTCCATTTCGCGGGCATAGTCGCGAGCACCCGTCACACGTCTCTCCGCTCGTCCATGTCTTTCTTCTAGCAGGCCTCCCTAGTGGAGGAGTGTAAATCGTAAAGTACAGTTACTCGTTCGTTTCTACCAGTTCTCTTCTTTATTTCTTCCTTCCTTCCTTTCTTTTTTCTTCTCTCTTTCTCTCTCTTTCTCTCTCTCTCTCTCTTTCTTTCTTTCTTTTTCCTTTCTTACATCTTCATGATCGAGGGATACTTCGTACTACATACATGCTTTCACACGTTGTCCTTCGATAAGTAAAAACTGATTAATATACCAATTATGCATTATTATATCTTGGATTATTATTCATCATCTCAGATTATTTCCAAGTTTCTATTGTATTGATTTGTTTTATTAATAGTCATTTTAATAGTCATTTTATATATATATATATATTGTCGTTTATAATATCGTCTAATTTTGTTAATGCGTTTTAATATTAATAATTTGTTTTATTAATAAATGTCATTTTACGTATACTTTGGCCGATCCAATGATATAATTATTCGACAATGTTGACCTTTTCTCGGTATATATAATTTGATATTTAAATAAGTGATACTTTTGTGATGAAAATTTAATAGGGAATTATTCATCAATCAACCCAATACGCGTTTTCTGACATGTGATTATACCGGTAGTATATATTTTTTTTAAATAGTTTAACAATTAAATTAAAAGTTCTATAATCGAATTAAAAGAGAAAAAATTGTCGGAGGATATTTCTCGCAATTGTTTTTCCTCTCCCCCCTTCTTTTTTCTTTCTTTTTTTTTCTTTTTTTTTGAAATAAAAAATATTCCATATTTATCGTCGAAAGTAGTCGAATTTTGTCACGTATTAAAACGTGACCGATCGAGAATGACTCACGTTTCAAAATGATTGTACATATGCAATTCTGGATAGAATTGGCATGTGGCATCATGGAAATCGTAACGATCGCAACACAATGCGATTGAGTACGAAGAAATCCTACTTTGGATTCCCGCTTCGAGTCGTAAGCCACGAACAGGACTTCCGTTCGATGCGTTCGAAAGAGGAAACGGAACGAAGAGTACTCTCGTTCGTTCGCTTGCACGTTCGTTCGCTCGTTCGCTCGTTTGCTGCCTCGATTATCGTTCGTGTCGTTCTAGATAGTTAAATCGAACGTGGGTAACATGGAAACCGAGTGCTCTCGTGACTCTCTTTGTCTGTTTTCTTTTTTTTTTTTCTTTTCTTTTCTTTTCTTTTCTTTTATATTTTTTCTTTATACATACTTATATTGTATTATGTTGTAAATGACTCGTTCTATTGATTAATTAATTCATGGGATTTTTTTTTCTTTTTTTTCTTTTTTTTTTTTTTTTTACTTCAATTATATCGTTGTCATAATTCAATGTTTATTTACGTAGTAATAATTGTAATAATAATTATAGTAATAATTTATAATAAATATTATCGTTATAATTCATACTAGATATTGTTATTATAATTATAAAAAAAAAAAAGAAAAGAAAATAAATTAGAATTATTATCATCATATTTTTATACTATAAATTAGATAATCATTATTATAATTAGTAAAAATAAAAAAAAGATAATCATTATTATAATTAGTAAAATTAAATAATCATTATTATAATTAGTAAAAAAAATTGCTACTATATTTTTATATTAAATATTATGTACCAAATACACACACACATACGCATATAAAATTGTAGTAGTAATTTTATCAATAATAATAGCGACGATCGAATTAAATCGTAATAAGTTGTAATGATTCTTCGCATGATTTAGAGGCGAAAGACGAAGTTGGTATAAATATTATGAAATAGCTTCTATTATATATGACAGGGCGAGTTAATGAAGGTGTTAACGATGATACTTGCTAGTAGACGTTTCACAGTCTTCCGTCCTGAAGCACATCTGTCAGCCATCCCTGTTCAACTCTGCCAATTGTGCTCGTTAATCTCTCACGTCGTACGGTTTTCTCTACTTTGCGTTAATTGAACATCGCTTATAATGAATTTTAAGTTTTGTATTATGAGTGAGACGATGAAATGTGCGTAACGATTTCGAATAGCCTTGAAGAATACACGAACAATTCTTTTTTTTTTTAAATCATTAAATGCTAACGAAGGACTCGGGCTTATATCAGCTTTAAACTTTGCCATGAAACTCAAGACCTAAGAATTTCAAAGAAAAATGAGGTTTCCTTTTCTTTTTTTTTTTTTCTTTGTTTTTCTTTTTTCTTGTTATATTAAACAAAAGAGGAAAAACGTAGAAGAATGGAAGGAAGTATTATATACGCTTCCCCGATGTCGAAAGTGTTTAGATTGCAAACTCACGCGATTAGTGCACTCGATATTACGTTGGGACGGACGAAAGTTGAAAATCTACCATGCGTCACTATCTTAGAAAGCGTCGTTCTCGATAATTATCGCGGCTTTATTTTTTGGGTTTTTTTTCTTCTTTCCTTTTTTTTTTTTTTTTTGTCGGATTAAAAATATATCTCTTCAAGACTCGCTTCACTAAAAGTTTCTAAAATCGGTCATGGAGTATTTACATAATTTATTTCATTAATTTTTTAGAGATTAATTTAAGATATCTATTTTTTTTTTTATATATATATATATACATACATCATTTTATAACTTATTAAACATCTATTTTTTATATACCTATGAATAATAATCTTATAAATCATTAAATATATATATATATATATAAATATAATAATTATATAAATTATTAGTCGATAACTGTTTATCTACTTTTCTTTTTCAATCACGCAACACTTTTTACTTTTGATTTAAACAATCTATTTAACAATCTGGAACTGTTTAATTATCTTTTAATTAGTTTCGCTTAATTATTACGGAGTTATTTGAAGGAGGAGGGAAAAGCAAAAAAAGAGATAAGCAAATCTCGTAAATGAAAATATTAAATCGTCGTGTATGAGAGATAAGTTCGAAGAAGAAGGACCACTTCCGCATAGAGAGATTTGGGTTTCGAGATTTTGGGGACGCGAGGAGAGAGACGGAGAGAAAGACGGAAGAAAACTGTAGAGAAGAGGTCATGCTTCTTTAGAGAGAAGAAGAGGATAAGAGGAAGAAAGGAAGATAAAAGTGCATACCTACTTGCACGTGTTACTATGGTATATATCGACAACTGCAACGTTTATATATGGACTCACCTGCATCGCACCTTAACCGTTAAAAGCATTCTGTATCTTCTATTTCTTGAAGAAACAAACGATCGGTATTATTTACGTTCGTGGAATAAATTATTTCTTTCTTTTCTTTCCTTTTCTTTTTTTTTTTTTTTTTCTCTTTTCGATTAGATCACCAATTTGGGTGCATTGTTCAGTGCAGAATTTTTTTTTAAACACAAATCTTCTTTTGTCGTCGGAAATATTCGATTTTATTTCAATAAAAAAATAATTGAATTTATAACCATAAATAAAAATCCAAGATCAGTTTTATCGAAGATAAAGTATTATAAACAGTCTATTACTATCTGTTAATAGTTTTGTTTGAAAAAATATTTTAATAAAGAAAGAAAGAAAGAAAGACAAAATTAAAAAATATTCTTTGGAATTGATAATGAATATTAGACGTATACATTTTTAATATATCGTCGTTAAATTTTTTGGTGAAAGGTACGTCAACGAAAAAGAAATTGGAGTGTATATTTTTCGTTCTGATCAGGTTCAGCGAACATGCAAATATACACGAAAGTATATACTTACGTATGTACGTATTGATCGGAAAAGCCGGAACATATGAGCGTTAATAAGCTAAACCACGATGCTTTCTAATTCGTTCGATGTAGGTGCGCCTTTTCCTTGACAATATCTCCTTGGCACGTTTCTCCATATACCATATATATACCATATATATATATATGGTAAAGTTACCATACCTGTTACCATACCGATGTTATGGTTTATTTTCGTTATAGAGTTATGATAACGATAATATTTATCAATTAATAAGAAAGCACAAATATTTCCATTTATTATTAACTCAAATCGGATATTATAATTTATTAATCTAAAAAACAAGTGAAATAATATTGAAAGTAGAGAATATGGACATCTGGAGCACTCTGTTTACTGGACTCATATCTGTTGGCTTTTAGCCGTGATTTAGAAACCAGCTGACTAATTAAAATCCGACTTCCTTGATCTCATCTTTATCTCTGCAATCCTCAACCATATAATTACGATGCTCTAATTATTTAAAATTGACTATATAATATAAATCATTTATAACGGATATATTATTATTATTCCCTAACGATTATTATTACAATCCATAATCTAATTATTATCTACAGTATAAATCAAAAGTATCTAGATATGATTTTAAAAATCGATCAGTTATTTTTTGAATACTAGCTTAATGTTTTTTTTTTTTTCTTTTCAATTTTTTTTTCCAGATTGTAAAACTACAAAGCTAAGGACTTTTTTTGGTAATCTAAAAAAGAAGAATAATTGATTCTTAAGATCACGAACTGAGAACTTTTAGCTCAGCCTATATATATTTTATCTTTTATCAATCAAACCTAATAATACATTTTCTCTATTTTGACAAGAGTTTTTCGATGACCATCGGACTTTAACTATTCATAATTCCGGTTATCTATCGACCTTTCCGTTGATATGATATCCGAGAGAAAGAGAGTGAGAGAAAGAGAGAACAATGAATAAACGAGATGTCTTGAAAACTGAAATATGTGGCAATCAATCGTATGAAAATAAAAAAAAAAAAAAAAGAAGAGGAGATAAGAAGAAATGCAGTAGCAGCAACCCCTGACCGTTCTTCTCGTGCGTCATTGAATCTCTCGAATAACAATGAAAATAATATAGGAAAGAAACTAGTTTGTAATTTTCCATAAATTGAGATAAGGATTTGAAAAATCTCATCTTTTGGATATAATGATAACGAAATTGTAAATACGTACATATATATATATAATCTATATATATATATATATATATAGATTGAATGTGGTAAGCCGCTTAAAGGAAATTTTACGAGCTTTTAATGAAAGAAACGAGATCTTCCTTTTGAATATTTTCTCTTTCTTCGAAGTGTAATGTATTCTCAAAGCCTTTTTTCTTTCTTTCTTTCTTTCTCTGTCTCTTAGTAGTTAACTTGTAAAGCCTGCAAACTTCGTTTATTCTCCTGCGTTGAATTTATGCACTTGTCCGTTACGCCACACGCCGCTCGTGTGCCACACACGTTTTCGTGAAATATCGTCTGGCTTGCACACCATGGAGACATATGGCATCTATATACTCCATTATACCAAGGGATCTTTATTTCGTTCGAAATGAAATTTAAACTCCACTTTCAAGTACTATGTGTGTATGTATACGTATATATATATATATATATACATATATGTATGTATGTATATATTTATATTATTTGTAACATGCATTTATACGATATTACTAAATTATTATTTTGTTGTTTTTATTGTTGTTGTTGTTATTGCGATATCGATTTTGGGATATTTAATTTTGTAATTAAATTAATGATCGATACAAAACAAATAGTATGATTTTAGTAACAAAAATCATTTGATTTACCAATGTACAAATCAGTTGGCGATATTTAATAAATTACTATTATTATTAGAACACATCAATTTTGTAATGAATCGGTACAAGTGATCGATACAAGCAATTAGTATGATTCTAATAGTTTAGATATCACAATTGATTTTATTTCCAAGATAGATAGTGATTTGAATAAAAACTTGTATAGCTATAATATATAAAATATAATATATAAAATAATTGATTTTCATTTAATTCCAACGATATCGAATAAACAATGGTGACTTTGTTAAAGAATAATCATAACATTTATATCGAAACATTTTATCTTTAATTGTTTCTTTATTATGACGAGATTAAACGCGTTATTTTTATGAACTACTTGACGTGTCTGGGAATTGAAACGTAGGAAGTTTATATTATCGAAAGTTACAAGAGCGTGCTCGAAACAAGGCATCGCCAGTCACACGTGCGCGTACACGCATGCACCCACACACGTGCTTACGAAGACAATTTTATAGATGTGTATATATTTCCTTCCATATGGATAGGATCGAAGAAAAATAAGAAGAGGAAGAAGAAAAGCACAGGAAAGAGGATGAGAAAGAGAGAGAGAAAGAGAGACGAATAGATATATAGCTTCCGTAGATCGTTTCAACTAGCAGAATCATGGCGTTATCCCTGACCTTTGATCCACTAATTAACCGAATGTACTCTTTTAAAAGCGAACGTCATCGATGCACGCGAAAGAAACAGACACGAACTGACAACGATGACGATGATGACGACGACGACGACGACAACGACGTTATATACTTCGTTATGATTCGAGGTCAATGACCTTAAAAACGAAGATGCAACGAGGTCTTCCAAAGTGAAATGCGACGGGTGAGACGAAGTTTCGAGATTTTCTCTTTGAACTTGACATTCGGAATGTGTAGTAATGATGTGTAGCGTGTGTACGTACATATGCGGGTAGATATAATATTTTCAAATAAATAAAAAAATTCCTTCCATGTAACGATTAATGATCTTAAGAATTTGTTAAACGTCGATCTTTCGAACGTAAGCAATGTCATTTGTTAGATGGAACAAATGGAGGATATTGAAAGGATCTAAACGTATCCGAAGAGAGAAAAAAAAAAAGAAAAGGGGGAGAAAGGTAAAAGGAATAAATAGATTCTTCCAAGTAGGGTCGATGAAAAATTTGGTAAGTTTCTTGTCGGCGTCGATCGAGTGAATGTGAACGATAAAGCAAATAGTTGAAGGCTCTGTATGCGTGTTAAAAGTATGAGAGAAGGAAAGAACCCATATAACTCGGGTGTTCTCAACCTGGAGAATGTTATATACCTAGTAGATATTTAACCATCAGTCGTTCACATTGCGTGTGTTCACGAGAGTAACAAGCGGAACACAGAGTGCACTCAGAGAGTTCGGTAGGAAAGACCCACGTAATCCGGAAAGTGCCAACCGGATTCCTCATACGTTTGCTAACTGGTACAACACATCGAGTCGTCGTCGTCTTCGTCGGCTCTCGAAACGACAAGACGTCGTTTTTTTAAAACGTTCCTCTTCTTCCAACGTTTGTTCTTCTTCTCGTCGATGAAAGGAAAGGAAAAGAAAAGAGAGGGGGAAAAAAAAAGAACAAATAGATATATACCAACAACTATGTAGTTATGTGTACTACATATCTATCTATTTTAGACGTTAGGTACTCCGCAAAGTACATAATTCGTTCTACTTTTTTTTTCTTTTTTTTTTCTTTATATATATATATATATATATATATATATATATATATATATATATATAGTTATAGTTATAGACTGTCAGAGAGGCCGTTATAAGTCGTGTTCGTTATCAACAATATCGCAAAACGAGTATTGCTGAGCGTGACTTCGGTAGGTGCACCAGTATGTGTGTCAAGCAATCAAGGCATGACTCGAGGCTATGGATCAACGCTCGGCGCTAGTAAGGTCCAAGAGTTAGAGCTACTTCTTGCTTGGAATTCGCCGGGTGTCACGTTCCTCTTTCGAATGCTCTGTTACTTGAAATTCGTTGTTGAAAGTTACGATGGATGATCGGTTATTCCAAACGAAGGAACGATTAACTTTAGAGAGTTTTTTTTTTTTCACATGTTTCGATATATCTAGGTGTGTGTATGTATGTATGTGCGTGTGTGTGTGTGTCAGTACTATACTATACTTTTTTGTCTGTTTCCTACCATGTATTTATTTTCGTTTTATGAACATTTTGCGTAATATATTCGATGTTTTTTCTTTATGAAAGTCATCTTTTTTTGTTTCTTTATTTTCTTCTTCTTCTTCTTCTTTTTTTTTCTTTTTTAGGATGCGTCGAAGATCCAGGAGGATGCAAAAGATGCAGAGGTGACACGTGCGCGAGATGTGCTGTCCTATTGCATAAAGGAACCTGCGTCGATAGCTGTCCACCTGGTCACACAGCCGACTGGTCGACGAGAGATGAATATATGGGCAGAGTTTGTAAAGAGACTGGTTACATCTTTGGGCTGACCGGTAGTCAGGTCGCTATCTTGGTGGGAGTTGTCTCCGGTGCAACCATATGTGTCTTCATCGTTCTATGCGGTGCGATCATCGTTCACAGAAAGAAGAAAAAGGCGACCAAGATCGTTCGGCAATTTGAAAACAGGTATATTATAATTGTTTTTATAAATATCAAGGAAATTTTGCATTATTATTTATTTGAATGTCTTTATCCTCGTACGTTTGAAGAATTAGTTTTAATTAATATTAGAATTAATATTATTTAAAACTAATCATTATTATTTAATTTAATTTGTATTACTTCAAACTAATATTATTATATTTATTATTATTATTATTATTATTATTATTTAATTCTAACTAACAGTTAGAACTAACAGTTAGAATTAATATTTATTAATCTGTTATTATCAGAAAATATTTTATATTATATCTAACATATAAGTACACATTTAATGATTTTCTCACAGTGCTGAGAGAGGAGAATTCCTGAAGCATCTTGCAACGCTAAGAGGTGAGGGACACACTTTCCTTTCCATGCTAAACGACACAAGAAGACAAGTTAGAGAATTATATTACTCCGGAAGTAACGGGGATGGTGCCGTCGGCATTCAAGCGTACAGGTAACGACCATTTACGAGCCCTCCTTTATAATTCGTATTAATTAAAATAATGTAAAGCTAGTCGAATAGATTATCCGATTAACGATAAATTATGATTACAACATCTACAATTAGACCCGTTCTCCGCGACCTCGCAAGGATATTAGTCCTTGTTAACAGAAAGGACGAGGACATTCAGTTACCTCCTGATGACTGGCAGAGATTATTATCTTGGGCAGAACGTTTGCTCAGAAGGTACAAGCGACACAGTAGCCCAGAAGTGAGTCGACAATTTTTTAACGATGACATTACCTAAATTAAAAAACGTGATTCTCTCTGATTCTCTTTCTCTAATCTATCTATCTATCTATCTATCTATCTATCTATCTATCTATCTGTCTGTCTGTCTATCTATCTATCTATCTATCTATCTATCTATCTCTTTCTCTCTCTTTCTCTCTCTCAATTTCTTCTTTAATCTTTCTTTTTTTCACGGCAGTCTCTTAAGCATTTCGGTGAGTTATATGTATTTTGAGAAAAAGTAGTTTGTAGATAATACGTGTTAGAAACAAATACTAGCTAGAAACATTATGTTAGAAAAATATATATATATGTATGTATGTATATAATAGTAGAAAAAAGATCTTCCTAAATCGATCGATCTTCTAACGTGTTATTTTATATTCAAAGGTGGCTCAACTCGTGACATTCCTGCAGCATCCAACAACAGCGTCCGTCCAAACGAATCCAACGGAATCGGTTGTGATAACTTCGCCGTCTCAAACATTTGAACCTAGAAGTACGCCAACCAATCTCACCACTTTTCAAGCGAACTTACCACTCGCTACTTTTCAAGCAAGCGACAAGTCCAGTATTAGTCCGGCAAGTTCGAGTTTAGGATATGCCAAGGATAGTCCACTTGGTTCGAGCTTAGGACAAAACAGTTCCATGCCCTATCACGACAAACTCGCTCGAAACGAGTCGACGATGGGACAAATGACTCCTTTGGTGTTCGGCACACAAAAAAGGCTGAAATCAAACGGATCGCATTTTCAGGAATTAGCCATATCGGTGTTCAATAATCATAATGGCGGTGCTACGTTACCAGATATCAATCGTGGATCTAACGGTCGTGAAACGAGCGTTCTAGATCGAGAAATTAATCCTCAATGGGAATTTCAAAGCGCTGTAGAAGCTGCCAACTATACCATATTGTCCGATAGATTACCCGATTGCGACTACCTCATAGACGATTTCACGATCCTTGGCTTCAGGCCACAGGATGAAATAACTACCGAGTTATAACAAGTTTATATCGATATTCTATAATATCAATAGAAAACGTCGTACCTACGAACATATTTGACGATTAAAATCACAGATACTTTGAAGTTTCAGCTTTAACGCGAACAAAATTTTATCCTGCTTAATGCACGATACACTTCATACCGACGATCTATAACTTTTTCCCGATTTATCGAAAGTATGAATCCTTATTATCAAAGTTATTAAACATATCCAGTTATAGTATAATGGGAGGAGAAATTTACAGTGACACCAAATAACTATAAGAGAGTTGTATAAATATTCATTTTTATTTAACGATCAAGTTGTTGTACATGTTTATTAACAATTATTGTATATATTAACGTACTAGTCAATGTCTCAATGTGGTTTTCTTTTCTTTCTTTCCTTTTTTTTTTTTTTTTTTTTTTTCAATTTGTTGTCATTCTAAATTAGATGACCGTTGGTTGTAAATTCATTTCGATGATTACCAGTCGAATATCTATTCCGATCATTTATGAATTTTATTTCTTAATAATATAGATATCAAGAATCATCGAGCAAAGAAAAAAAAATGTGTAATTTGAAGTGATTCAAATCATTTCTCTTTCTTATTATAAAAGACTCAGATATTTAAGAAATATTAATAATCATTGTGCACAAAGAAATGCCGTTCATACAAATTTTTGAATATTCTATTACTTGCGTGTATGTTTTTTCTCAATACTTTGGAAATTGTCGACGAGAGTGATTTTTGAAGAAATTAAGAAAAGAAAAAAGATTACAAAGTAAATTAATAAATCGATGATTTATAAATATTTGAATCTTTATCAATGAAACAATCTTATTCACCTTTGTCTACAATTTTTAAAGCATTATACGAATGAATGAAAATATGTATGTGATTATTTAAGTAATTCATATCATTCCATATTTGTGTCTGGCCAAATCGATTCTTGTACAAATCTTTGTAAATGTAAGTGTAAATACCGATGAATATTTTTAGTAATAAATCTAAGAAAACACAACAAATATATAAAATATACTCTCGCATAAAAAAAAA